>NC_056733.1:768524471-768586971 GCF_019279795.1 Protopterus annectens
GCTGCTGATGCTATCACCTTTCTTATCTCCTTTTTAATAAAGCACTCAGTCCAAGAAAAATATGTACCCCTTCTCTGGAAAAAGATCTATATCATTCCCCTTCACAAAGGAGGTAATAACAACAACATTCCCAGTTTCTGGCCAATCACTATCTTACCCCTTATCTCAAAAGTTCTAGAAAAGTGTATCCACCTTCAACTTCTATCCTACTTCACAGACAACCACCTACTTACCCCCACACAATATGGTTTTAGATCTGGCCACAGTACCACAACCCCTCTCCTCTCCTTCCTCAAAACCATCAACACAGCCTGGGACTCCAGCTGTCTAGTGTCCACCCTGCTGCTGGACTTATCCAAGGCCTTTGACGCTATCTCCCATAACCTTCTCCTATCTAAACTCTCTAATCTAAACCTATCCCACTCTTCTGTCAACTGGTTTTCTAGTTACCTCTCTGAAAGACAAGAAGCTGCCAAATGGAAAAAAGCCACCTCCTCCTTCCTTAATACACCTACAGGCATACCCCAGGGTTCCATATTGGGTCCCCTACTATGCAACATTTTCATAAATGACTTTCACCAAAACATTCCTAGTGCTAAACTGATTCAATACACAGATGATTCTACGATCATCTGCTCCACCACTTCCACCTCCACTCTTTTAAAACTAACTCAGGATACTTTTTCTTATACCAAATGTTGGATGATAGACAACCACCTATCACTAAATGTATCAAAAACTAAAATTATGTTATTTTCCCCTTCAAAAAGTACTATTACAGACAATAACTCAGTCTCCATTACTAGTCAAAACAATGCCTCTCTCAAGGTAGCCTCCCATGTAAAGCTTCTAAGAGTCCTTATTGACGAACAGTTAAAATTTGATACCCACCTACTAACCAATACAAAGAAAACCCACCAGAAACTAGTTTTGCTCTACCGCCATAACTGATATATCACTCCCACTACTAAACTTGCACTCTGTAACACCTTCCTCATTCCTTGTATCCTATATGGTGCCCCACTTTTTACCAACCTTCAATCTTCTCTAAAAACAAAGCTATCCACCTGTTTAAAGTTTGCTATTGGCTATAAATCCACCTCCCACCACTGCAATGCCCTACACAAACTAAACTGGCCTCAAACTTCCCAACCATCTTACCTACATTCAACTTAACTCATGCCCATAAATTCATATTTAATCCCTCTATCTGCCCCTCCCTTGCCTACTCCTTTAAAATGAACCTACGAAAAGGACTTCTAAGATCTAATAACCAGAATTTGCTTGAAGTGCACAAGCCTGCTCGTCTTCCAGGCAAACACCTACTATCCTTTTCCCTAGCTCACCTCTGGAACTCCCTGACACCTCTTATTCGTACTACAAACAACCACTTTACCTTTAAGACCCTGCTTCATTCCCATCTCAAAACCATCTGGGAATGTTCCTACTCTCATCCCACGTGACTCACCTCTTTTTTCCCCATTTCTCACACTCCTTTACTCCTCTCTTCTATTCATCATACTGAGCTTCTCTGACTACTACCATCTTTATTTTTCTCATTTACTCCTACTCTTGCTCTACTTTTTTTCTTATTGTCTCACCCTTATTACATTCAACAATTAACACATCTTACCCTCCTATCCTCCTTTAACTCTGCTAAGATTTCATGTAAAACTGTAATATCAATCCTGAGTTATTTCACATTGTAACAATCTAACAGGAATATGCACAGATGGATTTTTCTTATTTTAATTGATTTATTTATGTGTGTGTGTGTGTGTGTGTGTGTGTGTGTGTGTGTGTGTGTGTGTGTGTGTAATTTTACCTTTTGCCTTTTTTACTGTATTTTCACTGCAATCGTGGATTTTTTTGTCATGTTATATAATACCATCATTCTTCAACAGTATTACATAAATGTAAATGCATTGTCTTCATATTATATTGTTGTTGATGGAGCCTTTCTCCCCAGGACTCCATTGAAAATGAACTCTTCTTGGCCCAATGGACTATCCTGGTAAACAAACTGTAAAATAAATAAAATAAATTAACTTACTGTATCTGTAGCTGTTTGTGGTTCATTTTTCCGATCCATTTTTTGCCCTCTAGTTCTGCTGTTTTGCTGTTTAATGGCTATAGATCCATCTACAACTATCCCTAGGATATTTTATGATGATTCCATGGATTTATCACAGCATTCTATGAAACAATATGTCTCACATAGTGAGAGTAGGTTAATATGTGGTGAACATGTGCCTAATTTTTGGGAAAAACAGATTGAGGAAAGAAATCATTGTATGGATAACCCCTTTGTGATGCTGGGTGCTACTGCTTCCATTAATCTCCCCAGTGAACTTCAGGAATTGAGCAACAAATTTTAGCAGCTGCTTTCTAAGGAAACAAATGTACACTTTAGTATCTTAAGTTTAACTAGATATCTAGAATTAGATATTACCTCACAGGGGTTGCATGCCTTTAAAGGCCCGAGTACACCTTTTGACAATGTTGATGAGGAAGGCCAGGCTTTTAAAACTAGATGGCTAGCTGCTCCTCGCAAATGCTCTCTTGCGTGGCTTAAAATCTTGATTGAATGTGACTTGGTGAAGCAGCACTGTATTAAGGAAATAGTTCGATTTCTTTGTTCTGAACTAGTTCCACAATTGTCTGTCTCTCGTTTTGATGTCCTATTGAGTGACATCAACGATAAACTTAAATCTTATGAACAAGATCTGATTGAAAAAAAGAAAAATAAATTTAAAAGGGATCTTCGAGATTATAATAATTATAGAGCATTCTTGTGGAAGACTAATGCACATGCTCATTATCCTCGGAACAGCAGAAGTTTTAAAAAGCCACTAACTGTTTCTTTTACGTCATCGGAAGGGGGTTATTCCAGTACAGATGGCGAAAGTGAATGGGGAAGGTATCCTCCATTACCACAGGCCTAAGATCCGTTGGCACATGAAAACAGATTTCAGAAGGCTACCGATCAAATCGATGGGATTCCCAATGATAAGAAAAGGAGCTGATTTTGACAGGGACAAGGACAAGGTTTTACTGATGGACAAACAAAGCAACAGTTTAAAAAAGGTAGATGGCAGTGACTGTGAACTACATGTAAATTCAGCTACTTCAGTCATTAATGTTTCACAACATGTTTTAACTGATGCTATTTCTGTGTTAGATCTAGGTTTAAAATTTGTGCCAACTGTTATTCCTCATTTGCATAATGTAAAATGTGAACTGCTTAGGTTGGTATGAAAACTGTGTTCTATTTTTCTCAAATGGAGCAAGGGTGCAATGATGTGCTTAACACTAGTTCAGAGAAGAGTTTTCACTCATGCATTTCTGACATTGATGAATGGAATGATATTCAGCTTAATGCATATTGTCCTTTGGATACTTCAAAAATTTCTTACAAAAGTACTTTTTTACCACCATTTAATAATGAAATTATCCAGCAGTTTTCTGCTGCTTTGAATTTTTCTGTTGAAGCATTGGTTAATAATTTTCTATCTAAGCATGATTTTGTATGTAATCTCTCAAAAGAACAATGGCAAGCCTTGAAATGTTTAAGTATGAATAATGAGTTGGTTATTAAATCCTCAGATAAGGGCAAAAAAATTGCAGTGATGAATTATAAGCAATACATAGAAATGTGTTATATACTGTTAAATGATGTTGCAGTTTATGGATGTTGTGATATAAGTGTTTATAAGGAGGCCATTGACAAGTACCAACTGTTGTTACAGAAAGGTTTTAGGCTTGGTTATTTTGAAAGGAAGACCTATTGTTGTGGCTTGTAAGTACTTTTTCCACAATATGAGTATATTTTTACATCCGTATTTATCTCCTTTTGTCAAGAATACATTCTCTTACATTAGGGAGATGCAGAACTTTATTGATAAAATCTCTGATTTTATATAGGAATCTGACATGTATTGAGTGGTGCTAGATATACAAAGTTTGCATACTAACATTCACCAGTGTCATGGTATACAATCTTTACAATACTTCCTGGGGGATAGTCCTAAGTCAGCCTTTATTGCTGAGTTAGCTAAGTTTTCTTTGGAGAACAATTTTTTGGTCTTTAATGAGGAATTGTTCCATCAACTTCAAGGACAGCCATGGGATATGCCTTTGCTCCCATGTATGCCAATTTGACTTTGAGTCTCTTTGAAATTAAGAATATGTTTCAACAGGAATTTTTTTTTACTAAATATGTATTGACTGATGATATGATTTTTGTGTGTAAGGGCAGTACGGATAAAGTCGAGGATTTTATTAAAATTTTATATACTAATAGATTTTGTTTTAAATCTGATGGTCTGCAAATGGGTAATGACGTTATTTTCTTGGGCCTACATCTAAAAGATTTATCTGATGGATCAATTATTACCTCTGTTTGAAGAAAAAATGTGGTTAGTAATGAATTTTTATTTGGTGCTAGTTGCCATCCCTCTCATTTATTGGCCTCTTTGCCTTACAGTGAATTTTCTCATTCGAATAAACTTTGTAATATTAATAGGGAGTTTAATTTGGAGGTGGAGCACACATTTGATATGTTTATTTGTAGAGGATGTGATAGAAATGTAGTTAGCGGGGAGAACAAAGATGGCTGCCATTCTATAAGCACTGCAGTACTTCAGCTCTTCAAATACCTGAGAAAAAAATCAACCCTGTGGAGTTATACTTAGAGTAAACAAACTAATTGGCAGTTATTACTAATTGACCAGAAGTCACTTTTGGTTCTGAGAAAGAAAAATCGAAAAAAAATACTTGGTAATAGCAGGATTGGATCTGATTGTCAGGTTGACTCTGAACAGAGCACCAAACAAAGGACTGATTGATCTCACTTTTGTAACTTTTCTTTGGGAAATAAATCTTCGTGCAGAATTTCGAAATGTCAAAGGAGGACAAAAATATGGAAACTACAACTTCCAAAACCAAGCTGTCAGCTTTGCAATCACCGGAGAAAGAATCTTTAATCAAGAGACAGAAAACTAGCAAACAGCAAGAGACTGCAAAAACAGGGCCATCAACAAATCTGATCAACAGGTCACAATGGAAGAAATCAAATCAGCATTGCTATCTATACAGGATGCCTTAAAAGAGCTAACATCTCAAACACTTTCATTTAGTGACACGTAATCGGATTCTCGAAAGAATGGAGAAAGCAGAAACTAGAATTGCTACCAATGAAGACAATATATTAATGCTCACTAAAAGAACAGAGACACATGGAACTGACATTCAAATGATGCAAAATAAAATTCTGGACTTGGAAGCAAGATCCAGACGTAACAATATAATCATTAGAGGGATCCCAGAATCTATTCAATATAATGACCTGATCACTTCTATTACACAAATATTCGAAATACTGCTCAAGGACTCTGAGGTTGTTAAGCAGATGGTCATAGAAAGGGCGCATAGATTATACAGAGAATCTCAAGCTTCAAATATACCCAGACCTGTTTATGTTAAAATATTGAACTACCAAGATGTGAGCAAAGTACTGTTAACTATTAAAAAATCTGGTGGATCTATAATGTGGCAAAATAATAAAATTTCTATAGCACAGGATTTACCAACACAAATAAGGCAATCTAGACAAATGCTGGCTCCATATTGTAAGTTTCTGATTGACAAAAATATCAGATGTCAAATGAAATATCCTAATAACCTAATTTTTACTGTGGATGGCATTAAATACTCTGTAAGCACAAGGACCTACTTTTTGAAGATTTTTAAGGCTCTCCCATCTTCAGAAATATGAACAGTCCATTTTGGCTTTCTGCAGCACCAGGGAGAATGGGATGTTTCATTTATGACAATCTGAGGCTTTAAAATCCTTTGTCTGTTCTGTTTCTTGTAGCAGGCCTGGAATTTTATTTTCTTATCTTATCTCGTAGTTCCAGTTGATTGAACTGCCTTTACAGTTTAAATAGCTGAGAAGAAAGAGGAACTGCTGGCGAAGTAAAAAGAAACCTGTTTGGACTTATTTTGCAGGAAAAGGACTGTAAGATAGTGTGTGAAGTCAAAGTGATGCAGGTAAACGCTGTGGAAATGCATTGTGTATTAAAAAAAGGAGATGGTTATGTGTAGTGGCAGAATAAGGTACTGTAGTTTTTTTTTTTTATATTTGTTTTCTCTTTTTTTCCTATATCTCCCTTCTCTTTACTCCTTTCCTTTATTCCTGTAGATAGGTGGTATTATTTCTAACTGATAAATTATGTAAAAATGGTTAGTTGATCAGATTTAAACAATGTGCATATAATAATAAAAGAACATAAAAGAAGTTATTTTTTTATGTGTAATTTAAGGCATTTCTTATTTCTTCTCCTTTTGCTGTGCTCCCTTCATGCTTTTTTTTTCTCTTTTTTTTATTTTAACCCCTTGGTTCCTCTCTTATTCACATATGGTTATTACAAATGAAAGTGCCATTATAGTTTTATTTTGAACTGCATTGGTTTTCAATATTAATATGTTAGTAGGTAAGTTGTAGGGGAAGAACAAAGCAGAGTAAAGTAGTTAGATCATTTTATTCAGCAGATACAGGATTTTGGGAAATGTTAAATAACTGTCTGCTTTCTATGTCAACTAATATTTAATACTGTATAGAACAACAAATTAGAATGTTATTTGCTATTGCTGAATATAAAGCTGAAGTGAATTGAAGTACATTAGAATCTCAGGGTACAATTAGTTTATTTGTATATCCATAAATATGTACAGAGCTGTAGTTACCTATAAGTAGTGTTTAGTAGGGAATGTCAGAATTAGGCTTTGTAGACGTAGAAGTAGTTGTTGTAGGTTTTTTGCATGGGGTTTCATTGTTAAATAATAGAATTAGTAGATTAGTTACTCAGATGGTTTCCAGTAATGTAAAAAACCTATGTTCATCCTGGTCCAGAGGAATAGTGGGTAGGCACTGGGTAGGGATAGGATGGCAGTTTTGCTTCCATACAATTGATGATATGCCAACTTATGTTATTCTAAGGTTGCTCAAAGAGATTAGATATCAAGTTATATTTCTAATGAACGTTAAATGTGGATAATAGAATCTTGGAATGTCAAAGGACTCCAGAACATGAAAAAAAGAAAGCTGTTTTTTCATTTGTTTCTCAAATCATCAGCTTGTTGTATTTTATTACAAGAAACGCATATGACTAATGATCAGTGGGAGTCAGTGAAGGATAAGAAATGGGTTAGGAAGATTGTGACGGAAGGAACAACAAATAGTGCAGGGGTGGCAATTTTAGTTAAGAATCACTTTCAGGGAGATATTAGGGATGTGAAAATGGATCAGGAGGGTAGATGGTGTTTGGTCCTTCTCACATCCAAATGTTATGATAAACCTATAGTATTAATATGTGTATATGCCCCTAATGTTAATCAGCATCATTTCATAGCTTCAATCTATTCCATTTTACAGTCATACAATAATTGCTATATAGTGTTGGGAGGTGACTGGAACTCGAATTATCAAGATCCTAAATTAGACAAGTTGGGTGCTTCTTCAGCGTTCAATAAACAGGCAATGGTAGCATTGAAAGAATTGAAAATGGATTTCAAACTCTATGACCCTTTTAAACACATACACTCACAAGGGAAAGCAGAGAATTTTACTTATTATTCAACCTGCCATAAAATGTGGTCGAGAATTGACTTTTTCTTAATTTCAGAGGTGTTGATCTCAGCTGACCCTAGTGTTTCTAATCAAGTCAGACAAGTCTCAGACCATTCAAAGATAACTTTAACCTTAAACAGTAGTAATATGGATACTAAGAGGCTTCGAGGGTATACTTGGTCCTTGAACCCATATTTACTAACCAAGGAAGATATATTAATGGAAGTCAAGGATATACTTAAACAGTCATTAAATAATATTTCCCAAAATAGACACCCAATAGATATAGAATGGGCTACAACTAAAACACAGCTAAGAGGACTATTTATACAAAAAGCTACATATTATAAAAAATTACAAAAGAAGACTCAATTGGATTTAGAAAATAAAATTCAATTACTGGACCAAGATTTGATGAGGAACTATAATGAACAGACAGAAACTGAGCTATTAAGATGTCAAAAAGAACTATTTTTACTTCATAATAGAAATTTGTCACTTTATGAACAAAAATTTAGTTAAATATGCAAATCATATTCAAACCCCTCAAAAGCATTAGCTCAGATTATTAACCAGATGAAATCAACACGATTAATTACTGAAATACACTATAACAATACTACATATACTGACAAGGCGGATATCATGAAGACCTTTGAAAAAATTTTTAATCAGATTTATGGTGAGAAGCAGACACTCTTGCAAGATAAAGACAGAAAAGATTTTTTACAGAGAATCACTTTCCCTAATATTGACAAGGAATTTCATAGAGATTTAATCAAACCGATTACAGTTGAGGAGGTGTCCGAAACAATCAAGAAACTGAAGCCTCACAAAGCCCCAGGCCCAGATGGTTTGACCTCGGAATTCTACAAATCTTTTAGTGAGATTTTGAGCAGTGTATTGTCACAGACTTTTAATTATATCACTGTAAATAGAATTCATGATCCTCATTTTAATGCCTCAAGGACAGTTCTGATATTAAAAGAGAAAGGTGATTCTAAAAATCCTGATAATTACAGGCCTATATCACTTTTGAATATGGACATGAAAATCATGACATCCATTCTGGCGAGTAGGCTGAAAAAGGTAATAAACCCAATAATATCAGGGGAACAGGCGGGGTTTATGGATGGGAGGCAGACCACGGATAATACCTTAACGCTCCATACCTTAATCTCTTATGCGAAATATAAAAACCTGAATTTGTATGCCCTAATTATTGATGCTCAGAAAGCATTTGATAGGGTTAATTTGGATTATTTATTTGATACATTACCTTATTTTAATATACCGCAGGAGTTTATCTCAATGTTAAGGATACTATATAGAAATGCATACACAAATTTATTTATAAATCACGAATGCTCGAATAGGATAAAAATCATAAATGGTACCAGACAAGGCTGCCCATTATCTCCCATCTTATTTAATCTTTACTTGGAGCCTTTATTTTTACACCTTAAGCAAAATGTTTTTTATAATTCTCCTGTACTGTATGGAATAAAGGTTAGGATGGCTGCCTATGCAGATGATTTAAACATATATTGTACCACACCTGTTTTTGATACTGAAAAAATATTAGCTGCAATAGAAATCTTTGAGAGAATTTCCAATTACAAGCTATATTTTAAAAAAAATCTAAAATATTCCCATTAAAGACACCCACACCTTTTTCAATGCTACCATTAATAGGACAAGTATTGACGGAAGAAAAGATAAAATATCTGGGAATTGTCTTCTCAACTGAAAACAGAGATTTTTTTATTAACAATGTAAAGTCAACTACAGATCAAATAACATTGGATCTTGAAAGATGGAGTAGATTGAAGTTACCGATGATGGCAAGAGCAGCTATCATAAGAATGAATGTTCTTCCTAGAATGTTATATATTTTTTAGAGCTGCACAACTCAGAATTACCAAAACATTCTTCAAACAGCTTCATATAAGATTGGGAAGATTTCTTTGGGAACCTAGGAAGACGAGAATTTCATATGAAAAATTGATGGCTCCAAAAAATAAGGTGGGGGCTGGAATTACGGATTTCGAAATGTACTATTTAGTGATTCAGGCCAATAGGATTTTAAAGATGTCTTACTTCAATAGTGATAATAGAAAATGGACACCCAAATGGGTGCTCTTAACGCACAAGCATATAAATGAAGGGGGTGTCAACGCTAAAGCATTACCCTTCTCAAATAATTGGACAATGAGTAAATATAAGCTAATGGAGCACATCAAAAGTTATGTAACGGCAATTCAAACTCTTTTCGCTTCCTTAAATTTACTAAAATATATGATGGTTTTCCAACCGTTTCATAGGAACCCAAATTTAACAATTGGTGGTCAATTGATTGATCTAAAGAAATTCCCTTTAATCATGGAGTTAACTGTACTCGATTTATATCCTTTTCTAGGAGCACCAGTACAGGATATTTTAAAATAAATAGAACTCCCTATTTCCTATTTAATTATAGTAAGACAGCTAAAAGACTTGGTTATAAACTATTTTAACAACTTTGAAATGAAAGGGGAAGATTTAATCATTTCTCGTAATCTATGGGAAGCGCTGTTGCAGGATAGAAAATATGTAACCGCAGCATATAAATTGATAAAAGAGAGGAAGTATAATAATTATATTCTTTTATTGAGTTACTGGAGAGAGAAATTGATATTCCCAGATGACAATAAGATATTGGAGGCATTTAAATTAACATTAAAGTCCGTATCCCTTCAGAAATTGGTATTTAAGCAGCTGATATTTAACAATGCATACTATACTCGTCTCACTTTGCACAAATTTGATGCGAAGAATTCACCCATATGCCCACATTGCTTTGATCAGACAGCAGATTTGCTTCACATGTTCTGGAGTTGTAAGTGCATTTATAAATTGTGGAATTCATTAAAATTGCAGTTACAAAAAATGGGTTACCAAAATTCAACACTCTCTTGGGAGTTTATGATTCTTCATATTCCCCCGGAGAATCTAAATAAATCAAAAACGATTGTAATTATGAATATTTGCCTATTAATGAAATTATATATAGCCACAAATTGGTTGAACCCAGCCCAGACATCGTGGGAAAATTTCAGATTGTTGGCAATAAAACACATCTTAGCGCATAAACTGTTAATTAGTGATCACAAGAAAAATATCAACAACATAAAAATCTGGGAGCAAATTTTTAATATTATTTTGGCTTAAGAGGTTACTATCCACTTTTTCTCGGGAACCAGAATATAGTCTAAATCAACCTTAGATTAGATAGAAAATGTACAGAAAAGACAGATTGTTGGCTTGGATTTGTTAATGTTGGATTTTTTTTTTTTTTTTATTATTTTCCTTTTGATTGTGAGTGCTGTACCTTTGATCAATACATGAGGTTGATATATATGTGAAATTAACCAATGGAAGCATTTTGTATATATTGTATATAATGTGTGAATTTGTAATATGGTTGTGAAAAATAATAAAAAATGATTATTGAAAAAAAAAGAAATGTAGTTAACAAAGCTTTGCATAGGGTAATTTATAATAGGAATGGTGATAGTTATGATAATTGTAATAAGTGGGGCAAAGAAATGTTAAGAAATTAATGTGATTTTCTTATTTTCTTTGATAATGGTTAGAAATTTTGTAATGTTAGTAATTATAGTAATAACCCTAGAGATATTTATTTTGTTACTACTTACAATATGCTTAGTAATAGAATTAAAGAGGTTTTGGAATACTTTTGACCTTTGTTATTTAGGGATAACATTTTGGCCATAATTATTCAGAAAAAGCCCTTGATTTCCTATTAAAAGGGATGTAGTATTGGTAATTTGATAATGCATAGCAAATTGCCTGATGTTAAAATTAATAGGTTAAGTTTTTCTATGAAAGGTACATATCCATGTGGGATATGTTCTATCTATCTGCTTGTTTAATACTTTCTCAAGTTTTAATGGATTTAAATTTTATCCAAATCAGAGTTTTTCATGCAACACTGCTAGTGTTGTTTATGTTCTCAGATATCCCTGTGGTACATTTTATGTGGGGGAGACTAAAAGGATGTTTAAAGTTAGGATCCAAGAACATGTTAGGTATATAAAAATAATAATAAAGATAGTCCATTAGCCATTCACTTTAAAGATTATTATAATAGTGATTTTACAATTTTAAAAGGTTGTACTTTGTAACATGTTTGTGTGGGTTTGGCGGAACTGACATCTGTAAAAGATAAGTTGCTGCATAAAGAAGCTTTATTTATAATGAAGTATACTACCTTTATCCCTAATGGATTGAATACAGATTTTAATTGGAAGTATCTGATTGATTAATTTTTGTCACTTGCTTTATTGATAGGTATGTTCAGTTGTATACACACACACACACACACACACACACACACACACACACACACACACACACACACATTTATGTGTGTGTGTGTGTGTGTGTGTGTGTGTGTGTGTGTGTGTGTGTGTGTGTGTGTGTGTGTGTGTGCGCGCGCATGCAAGCTAGCGTGCATTTTTTGTAATTTGTGTATACTCCTTGAAGGCATTTACCTAGGTGCTAGAGATAAATAAATTAACTTACTGCATATGTAGCTGTTTGTGGTTCATTTTTCATTTCTCGTCTGTTTTTTGCCCTGTGGTTCTAACATTATTATTGAGACCTGCACTGTTTAATAATGCTGTCTGCTTCAGTAAACTGTTCAGCCAAGTATCTTAACAGCATGCCATTACTTCAATTATTTTCCCTTGCAGGTGTTCCCTGAGCAGTTATGTCTGCGTGTGAAGGTCAGTTGTAGTCTCTGCATGTAATGAAACATGCAAACAGCCACCAAGTGACATTGTTAAAATGAAGACAGAGTGAGATGATAATATTGTGGAAACTAGGCAACACATGACATCTGAGGTAGGCAGCATGGTAAATGGCTGAACCTACACCAATATAATGAATACAACAGTAACAGATAGTTATAATGTTCACTCACCACAGCTTGTGACACATGAAAATCTAATATTTGTTGTACAAACAGTATTGTAAGTCAACAACTGCATGCATGACCTACCTACTAGTAGTAACTTGCAAAATGTAAGCATCATGATGATGCTTGCTGATTATGAAGGGTTGCGAAGAAATGCCTATCTGCACATAAGTATCCACAAACACAGGTTACAAATATGTTGCAACAAAAACATCCAAGGTGCTGCTGGCAGATGCAATACCCATGTTGAACAGTAGGATACACCATACAGTATACAACCAACAGTGTGAACACTGGCACAGCAGACAACCACCTTATCTGTGAAAAGGCACACTATGCACAAGAGATTGGTCACCTGAAAATACATCCACACATACAAGTGTGCCAACACATGCATTACAAGAAGCAATCAAAGCACTGCAAATTTTTATGCAAAACATCTACCTTAAAATATTTGCGACAGATACACACACTCGACTGTTATTAAAGTTGTGGCCTCCATTTCAAAAACTATCTTCAGAGAACATGACTTAATGCTAACTGATATTTCAACAAATTTGTATTTCAATTAGACTTTTAAACACATGTATAGTGTAATTATTGCTCTTACCTTACTCATACATAATGGGCATTCAGGCATTCTAAGCAATAAACACAGTAAAGTAAAAAATATGGGCCTGTAAGAAAGATGCATTTTATTCAACAAAAAAAAAAAAAAAAAAAATAAGCAACATACCTCTCTCCCTCTGCTACTCCTCAAGTCTGTGCATTTGCTCAATGCACGGGGTATGATTTCAGGTCCTGTCCTCAACAGATGAAAAAAGACAAGAGCTATGAATGAGGTGGTTCTCAAATAATAGGGATGGACATTGCTCAGATCAGTAATTCTTGAGGGAAGAATTATTTTACCTACCTTTAAATTCCTTAAGGTCAACAAACCTTTTACACTCTCCATATTTGGAATTCCCAAAGTCCAAAAGAGTCTTGTCCTCCATTTAGACCTATAGTTGCAACAAGTAGATCTAAGATACATCCCCTTGCCCATGCATAGACAGGATGTTAACATTTATTTCTAATATGAACACTCTTATGCTTAAAGACTCTTGATGTTTTAGGGAGATTATCCACAAATTTGGTTTCTCCTCCAGTTATTTTTGTAGCCAGTGATGTTGTTGAATTGTTTTCTTCCATACCTTTGGAGGAAGGTTTGAACTGGTTTCATGACAGCTTATTTAAATTTGAAAAGTTGAACAATGAACAAATAAACATTATTACTGAGTTAACCAGGTTAATATTAGAAAACAACTAAATATTTTTTTCAGTAAGAATTGTTTGCACAAATTAAGGGAGTGGCAATGGTGGCATCATGTGCTCCCATTTATGCTGAGCTGGTGTTATTTTGGGAAAACAAATTCTTTTTTTCAGAGTTTTCCTGACACATTTCTCTTTATGTAAGTTTTTTGGATGACATATTTATGTTATGGGAAGGATTAAAAGAGAATATTGACCAATTTATGGGCTACCTCAATAATACAACTTCATTTTTAAAATTTACCTTTGCCTATAATAAGAGGTTGGTTGACTGTTTGGACACTACAAATGAAAATTATTGACCAGGGTTTTAAATATAAAGTGTTAGGAAAATTTGCCTTTAGTAACTCCTACCTCCCCTATACTAGTACACATCCTTTTGCACATAAAAAAGCCTAATTAAAGGTCAATGCATTAGGATTGCAAGGACGACATCTATGAAAGATGAAATTTGGCAGGAATTAAAAAAATTGCAAAAGATGTTTATTGACATGGGTTATCCCTCTGAACTTGTGAAAAGTATTGCCCTTGAGGTGGCCAACAAATGGGTTAAAGAATGTAGATCCCTTATAGGAATAAATTTGGAAAGGGATAATAAGGCTAATATGGTTGATCCCAATAAAGGGTTGGCCAAGACAATGGTATAGGTTCATAGATTAGTAGTAGGCTAACTGCCCTTGTGGGCCATTTTAAGCCTAGCCAATTGCCCCCTGTGATAAACAGACCCTCTAACTTGTGTCTGTAAGGCAAATACCTTAACCATTATGCCAACCCCCCTCAACAATGCTTCAAGCAATGTAAAGGACATTATTAATAAAAACAGAATATTCTGAATTTTAACCCTTACTAGTGGGAGTAGAACCTAACTTTGAATTCAAAACAGGTCGGAATTTAAGAATATTTTTGAGAACAAAAAACAGTGTTGAATTTGAGTGCTGGAAAAAAGAGAAACAGAAAAAAGTGGATATTGTGCCCAATGTAAATATATTTATAAAGGGGAAACTGTGATGTTGGGAAACTTTATGAAAACAAAGATTAATTTTAAAAAAGGTAATTGTGGTTATAGTGGAACGGTCTACTTCACTATGTGCAAGAAATGTGATAGTTTTTACATAGCTAAGGCATAAAGGCCACTAAGGAAAAGTACATATAAGCATGTTTATATTATTAAAGCTAAAAATACTAGCAATGCTCTTTATAAATATATACTAACAGAAGTGTCCCACAATGAATTTAGATTTCCTATTATTGAGTTAGTAGAGATAAACCCGAGGGGTGGTGACTGGGAGAACAGGCTGGAATACAGGGAGCTGTTTTGGCAATTTAAGGTGAATGCCTTTAGCTACCCTGGTTTGAAGGTCTCTATACAGCCTGTTCTAAAATTATGTGCAGCTAAATTATAGAGAATGGTTTCCCTTGTGTGCATTTGAAGTAAGATTGATTTCTTAGAATTGTTTTTAAAAAGTTTAAGTTTTGTTAACTTGTACTAACTTTTATGATTTTGTAATAGGAAATATGTGAGAAAGGGTTGTATTGACTTTAATTTTGATTGCATTATTTGGCTAATTAATGACTTAATTATTTAAATATGTAATTATTTTGTAGTGAAGCACTTTTCATTTCTGAAATCCTGAATGGTGTGGAAAAAGCACTTAGATGTTTCATGTTTTTTATTATTAAAAGTGTCTTAAAAGTAACACCAATCTAGACTTGTTTTTTAAGCTGAAAACCTCTGTTTGGCTTATGTACTGCCACCTTGTTGGTGGTTATTGCTCAGATCAGTACCATACACATTTTGCAATACTGCACATAGGCTTTTATGTCTTTGAACAAAGAGAGGAAGATATGAGATTTAAATCTATAACTCTAAGGTACATCCAAACTCTAACCTCCACATGTACCTGCTTAGCAAGTCTCTCTTGCTTGAAAGTGGGTGTTGTGAATGCAGTGGAAAGAAGTGGGGTTATGACATCACCTGTATAAGGGATTGGCTACTAATATGGATCATGGCTTAGAATTTCAATAAATGTACACATGCTAGGAATGTAGGTAAAGAATTAGAAAGAATGAATTCATGCCAACACTGTGGTCACAACCATTAACAGCAATGGAAAACTTTCATCCCTCAGACAGTGGGACAGTGTCATGTATCACATAACTTTTGTTAAAAGAGACACAAAAGGTGCTAAACAAGAGGGACACAGTGAGGTATGTGGGAGGGCTACATTTAATGATATTCCCTGGTAAAATGCACGTCACAAATCAAATGCATACATCACTGCATCTATTCTGCATTTCAGCTGTAACTTTGACCATCTGACAACCTCAAAAGATAAGGATGAGGTAGTTTTTGAAGTGAATTTAATAATGAAAGACAAAACAAGACTTGAGAGCACTTTTGAAAATGTATTTTTATTTTATTTTATTTAACATTTGTTTACTGGGAAAGTCCGACTGGACACAGGTCCTTTTTCAGCGGAGGCCCGGGGAGAAAAGCTCCATGAGTAGCAATGAATTTTAATGCACGAATTGTAATAAGCACTAAATTATAAAGCACTCAAAATGTAGTATACATAAGAAAATACAAATTTGGTACATCATGACAACAAAACCTAGGCTTTGAACATAGCTAGTACTATTTGTAATATATGATTTATGTCAACATATAAGGTTAAGACAGGCTGGTAGGGATCAAAGATTAAACACTGGGAAAGTTGGATATGGTTGGGGTATACTGTGATGTATCAGAGCATTCACGAGGGGTTAGTACAGGAACATAGCCACTTATTTTTAGATAAGATTTAAGTAGCAGTCAGATGCAGACTCAGTAATTTTATTATAGCATGCTTCTAGCTTAGATAAGTCGGTTTTCCTAAGATTAGTTAAAATTATACATTATATAGAGAGTGGAGAGCAGATGGGTTTGTGCTAATGTAATTTTGGCCATTTTGGTCAGGAACATTTTGTGCCTATGCTAGATTAGGGACTTCCATTTTAAAGTAGTATTTAGACATTAGACAGGCTAAAGGTTAAAATAGAAATTGTGTTTCATTTATGCATAAAAGACAGTTAAGCAGAAAGAGAGAGAGAATAACCGTGCTGGTCAACAGTTTATTAGAAAGGAAAGATAAGCATAAAGTGTGCAGACAGAATGTTCTTTTCTCAAGGGAAAGATGCAATTTTGCCAGCTACAGAGTGTTCCTTAAAGGAATGTTTAATTTAGATCAAGCCTGGAAACCAAGGGAACCAAGCCTAAGAGAGCAAGTAAAGCATCACAGGGTTTTGGTATTATTAAAATATACTTCAGATACAGTTAGAGAAGTCAGTTAAGGTTAGTGAGTTTGTTCGACCTGTTATTACAGAGAAGATTGCAGGCACTCAAGCCTGAGTACAGAAGACAGGTCAAATGAAGACTATATTATGTTACCTTGTTCAGGACAGTCAGAATATGACATGCAGTAACTTTGAACATCCGAACTGTTAATGTAGACAGTATTCAAATATTGTGAACATCTAATAAAGCCTTATTGAATGAACTACGGTGTTTGGAGAATTCACTCTGAAAAGTACACAAGACTTGCCCATAAAGGAGGGCCTGGCACCTGTTTAGCATGAGTTTGGGTAATTAACAGATAAAGACTTTCGTTCTCAGTCTCATTACAGTGTTTCTAGCTAATTACGGTACAGTACAGTCTTATCAATTCTTACAATGGCTCCTGAACAGGCTTGCTGTCTGGGGAGAGATATATAATTCTTGCAACTCAACAGCTACTCTGGACAATCAAAATATCAGAGACAGTTGTAGTGCGTAAGCCTTTCAAGTCCAGTTTCCAGTGCAGCATATATTTTCACAGTGACTGTTCTTCCAAGTCACTACAGCAAAAGTGCTACAGACATTTCAACAGCACTCTGTAGGTTTTCCAGTTGAGAGGCCCCAGTAAAGTAATTAACGATGCTACAGACCATTCTTTCAGTGAAGGTATCATTCATTTCCAGACTTGGTCACACTACGTGTGTTCTACAAAAATCTAGAGAATAGCAGTGCTTTGTTCAACTACAGCAGTCTACACAGCAATTCTTTCAAACAGCCTTATCAGCAAACAGAAACAGTTGCAGTACGTAATCCTTTCAAGTACAGTTTCATTGCAATAGCCAGCTTAACTTCAAGGTTTTATTAACAGTTTATACTGACAGCAAATGTTTCATAACAGACTTTTAAGCAGCATACCAGTGTTTTTCAACAAATAGAGCTGTGAACTCTTTACAGAATAATGGCAAAAAAATATGGCACTACAGTTTTTCATTACAGAAATGACTTTTCAAAAAGACAGCATTACTTCATGCAGAAAATGGACATGGCAGAAACACAGCTCTTAACCAAAGTGCTCAGCACCAGTATTTCCTTCACAAAAGCCTCAAACAACTTCAGGAGACCAGTATTAAATCAAAGCAGTGTTCCTTCAAAACATAAAATACATTATCTAGTTAACAACTATCTCCATGAACTTTCAAGTTTCCAGTGTGATGTCACACAGCCAAGAAGCAAGAAAAAGGTTAATAAGCTACAGAGAATGGCGCCCATTCTTTCAAGGCCATAAAGTTATGTAAGACATTATATGCATTTTTTAGTTAACAGCTCAAAAAAGTTTAAATTTATCAGTAAAAGTCATTTCCATACCTGTTGTAGAAACATGTCAAGTAATACTGCTACAGTTAACACATCAGTAAATTTTTGGTTTAATTTTAAAAATATTCTCTTAAATTTAAAGGTTATTAGTTCAAAATATTAAATATTTCTAAACACAAAATGGTGAAATCACAGAAGCAAGCTACTGAGTCAGTTTCTGTGAATACGAGTTTGGACTTAATCCTTGTGTAAATGCTTCAGCACATGCAATTCAAAATGCAGAAGTATGTTGCAGTATTAAACATACAAATGTCAACACAGTCAGTGTACATAACATGCAGACAATGTATCAAGTTGACATTACTTCATCTAGTTTCTTATTTTCAGAATCAAGTACAATATTTGCACTGAAGGGAGATAAGAAAAATCAGAGTGCAGACTTTTATAAAGTAAATTCCAGTATAACTGAAAAACACACTTCAGTGCTAAGTAAAAGAATGCATTCCATACCTATCTGTAATGATCAGAGCATTAATCTGTCATTGTTTAAGGTTAAAAGAAATAACAAAATTTCATTTTTTACAGATAAATCAACTTCAGTTACACATAGATCTTTATTAAAAGACACAAATGAAGTTTTTTCAGGATTTAAAAGGCCAAAGATTACAGCAGCTAACAGTTCAAAGTATAGAAGCCCTGTACTAGGTATAAACATGTCATTAGAGTTATATGTGTTTTAGACTTCAGTGATGCAAATGTACAGATTTAAAAAAAAATGGTTATGACAGGAACACGCAGATTTATGGGTTAAAGATAAAATAAATTCCAGTTCAGCTTACACAGCTGAAGTGATCAGAAAAACATATTGGGTGTGGCCAGTTAAATAAAAGGGTAGCCATACACGTATATGTCTTGTAAGGTATATGAGAACTAACAGCCAAATTAATTCACAGAATAAATGGTTTACAGTTACAGATTTGGCAAATACATTTTTGTATTATTGTTTTGTTTAGCAGTCATTAGTTAAACGATTTGAATTAAAGTGTTGCAATGCATAAACAATATTGTAATATAGACACAGACAAAATAATGTTTGCTAGTTTACAGAATGTAAAATTTAAAGTCAATGCAACTTTGTAAACGTAACAACACAGTTAAAAATTCAGATCCTATGTATAAAAAGAGTACATTATGTAATCAGTTTGAGACTGTATATGTTTTGTATGGAAATGGCAGTTTGCCAACCACATCAGCTCAAATTACAGCCAGCCTATGAGCTGAATTAAAGACAGTACTATAAACCATAAGGCTTTATGGCGAAAATCCATTTAATGTATTTACAGTTTTATTATTTATCCAAAAAATTGTAGACAACAATAATACATTCTTGCAGCATTCAGTACTACTGAAAAGTTAAATGACATCAGCTAAAAAAATGGTTATTATGAGACAGTGAGTGGAGTTTCACTCACAGAACAGTATGTTAAAATCTAAGGATCATGAGACAAAATGTAAAAAGTTTAACAGTTAAAACTGATTTTATATAGGTGCAGAAATGCACAGTGTTACATTGCTAGTTTAAGTTTCATTTGAGATTATCGGTTTGCTTACAGACTTGCAAGAGTTTATTAGCAGTAAATGTTTATTTCATGCAGAAAAATGTAAATAAACTCAGCACAGTATGCAATGCTATCAGTTTATAGTTGTTAAAGCTGCAAATGTTTATTTCATGCAGAAAATTGTAAATAAGGTCAGGGAAATCAGCAATGTCATCAGTTTATCAGTTTATAATTGTTAAAAATGCAAATGTTATTTTAAGGACGTAATACTAAATACAGTCAAGAACTTTAGTCACCCAGCCTTGCACAAGAAATAAAAAGAAGAGGTTTAGCAGGCCTAACTATAAATAGGACACTTTGACATTAAAGCAGGCCTTCCTTTACCTTATCAGTGACTGAGACAATGCAGAGCAAAATTTGACAAGAGCTGTGATGCAGAAGTTGATTGTTTATGTGTTTCAGTTATTTCTTCAATGTTTGTTTAAAGTTAAAATGTATGAGTTAAAAGCAAGTATGTATGTTTTCAGACAATTGTACAACAGTACTAGCTTTTAGTTTACACCCTCCTACAGCACCACCACTGCCCTCCTTTCCTATACCAACATGGTAAACCACCACAGGAACAAAGGCTTATTTGTATCTTCCATCTTCTTAGACCTATCAAAGGCCTTTGACATGGTGAACCATAATATGCTTCTCCAAACTTTGTCTTACCTAAATCTTTGCTCTGCCACAATAAGTTGGTTTCACAGTTACTTATCTGACCAACATCAAGCAGTTTTATGGCAAGACAAAGTGTCCATCCTACTGCCAGTCTCAATAGGAGTCCCCCAAGGATCTATCCTGGGTCCTCTACTGTTCCCTCTTTTCACTAATGATATCTCTTCAGCCCTACCCACTGCATCAGTAGTGCAATATGCAAATGATACCACCATTATATGTGCCACCCCAAACATTAAAGAATTACAAACCCTTACCCAATCAAACTTCACTCTAGCTGAAACATGGTTTGCTAACATCAAACATATTCTCAATCCCAACAAAACAAAACTGATTCTGTACAATCCTGGAAGATCCCATCCTACAAATGAAAGATTAACTATTAACTCCAAAAGTAATATTCAAATCACACCAACACCACACACAAAACTACTAGGTGTAGAGATCGATCACCAACTAAAATTTAATATCCATATAGCACAAACCATCAAAAAAGTCAGCAAGAAACTAGGCCTACTCTATAGAAACAAACAATTCATGACCACACATACTAAAACTACTATTGCTAGAACCCACCTGCTATCCATCCTACTTTATTTATTTATTTATTTATTTTATTTATTTATCATTTGTTGACCGGGAAAGTCCGACTAGGTTCCACAGTGCCTGTTTTCAGTGGAGGCCCGGGGAGAAATGCTCCAGATGCATGTCTTTGGAATGTGGGAGGAAACCAGAGTACCCGGAGGAAACCCACGCGAACACAGGGGGAACATGCAAACTCCACACAGAAGGCACCCCAGCCAAGAATCGAACTGGAGAACCTCTTGCTGTGAGGCGACAATGTTAACCATTGCATCACTGCACCGCCCACCACTTTATGCCTCCCCCATATTAACCAACCTGAGTCAAAAAGAACTAAACAAAATAGAATCTTGTTACAAGAAGATTGCCAAATTTGCCACGGAGGCCACACATTGGTCCCACCATTGTACATCCCTAAAACAGCTCAATTGGCTACTACTGCATCAAATCTCAACAGCACATAAGCTTTACCATCTACCTGAAAGAAACCCAGCCCTCCAGAGCATTATATAGCCTTACACTACCTCTAGAGAACTAAGATCTAGCAACCAGAACCTAATAAAAGTAATCAGACACAAAAATGAAGCAGGTAAATCCCTATTTGCCTGCACAATAGCCCAGTCCTGGAATACACTTCCAAACCACATAACTTCCACGACCTCTCCAACACAATTTAAACACCTCCTAAAAAACACTACTCTAATAATTGGCTATGCTTATGCTACTCCCCAGGATAATCCAGACCATGGCAAATCATTAAGCTCTCCACCAATGTATGTTGAATCCTACAAAGCACTGTCAAGTTCCTTGTAGAATCAACCTCTATTACCCATAGGAATTAAGAGTACCTTACAAAACTGACACTAATAAATAGTAACTTCCTATTCTATATAAAAAAAATCTTTATAACTGCCTACGTATGACTATTTTTGGTATAGAATCTAGCATTAATGTACATGTAACCTTTGTATTATGTTGATGTTGACCTCTGATGATGACTCAATACCCTGAGAAGACTCTGAATTATCAGATTTTTTGAACCTGTGTATGACTATTTGCTGTGGAGACTCAGAATCCTACAATGAGAACATGTAAACCTAGGTATAACTTTGACGTTGACCTCCGTTGATGCTGATTACATCTGTACCAACTTGTTTAACCAACTTGTAACTTAACTAACTTGGAGCTTTTCTCCCCAGGCCTCTGCTGAAAATGGACCTGTATCCAGTCGGACTCTCCCAGTTAACAAATGTAAAATAAAATAAAATAAATAAAAATAAATAAAATATGTTCAGTCAATGTTCTCATGTTTTCAGACAATGGTACAACAGTACTAGTTTTCAGTTTATCTATGTTCAATGTTCTCATGTTTTCAGACAGTTATTTAACAGTGCTAGGTTTCAGTTTATCTATATTCAGACAGTCAAAATGTTCTCATGTTTTCAGACAATTATGAGTTAAAAGCAAATGTGTATGTTTTCAGACAATTGTACAACAGTACTAGTTTTTAGTTTATCTATGTTCAATGTTCTCATGTTTTCAGACAATTGTACAACAGTACTAGTTTCAATTTATCTATGTTCAATGTTCTCATGTTTTCAGACAACTATTTAACAGTACTAGTTTTCAATCTATCTATGTTCAGACAATCAAAATGTTCTCATGTTTTCAGACAGTTGTACAATAATACTAGTTTTCAGTTTATCAATGTTCAGATAATACTGACAGAAAAACAGATTTCAGTTAATTTTTCATCTGTGTTCATGTAACACTGTCAAAATGTTTTCATGTTTCAGACAATTTGTCAATGGTACTAGCTTTCAGTCTATGCTCAGACAATAATAGTTTGTTTTTCAGAAAATAACATGTACCAGTTTCCGTTATGCTTTTATCTGTGTCTAGTTAACATTGGCAAAATATATTCTTTTAGTATTAGTTTAGTTCATTTCCAGAATATACACAGCTATTTTAAATGTTCAGTATACGCTAATGTGAATTTCAGTCAAGATTCAGAATATGACATTCATAGTCAGTTATGTGTTCAGTATAGTACATTTCAGTCAAATCTCAAAATATAAAAATAATACTCAATTACTTTGCATTATTCAGTCATTAGTTTAGGAGTAAAGTAACAGAATTACATTATTCAGTCATTAGTTAAGAGTAAAGTGATTGAATTCTTTTTTTACAGGCTTATTAAAATAAGTTATTTAAGTAATAGGTAGTAATAGTTATTCAATGCACTCAAGGTATAACAGGGCAGGCTTAATTTGTTAATTAGTTTGCAGATTACAGTGCATGTTTACAAATTACAGTGCACTTTACATAATTATTATACATTAGTCAGAAATTAAAAGGACACTAACAGAAAATGCAAAGGTATAGACTTAAAATTCAGAAAGTGTAGGCTTTAGTAAACTATTATAGCTCATAAATATTCATAAAAGTTAAAAAAAGTAAGTAACATTACAAGAGCAAATTTAAATAAAAAAATATAGACAGATGTTAACACAGGATATGGTAATTATGCTTCAAGACCACTTATAAAGTTATCTTTTTAGTCCAGATTTCAATTAGTCTTCAGAAAATAGCCATCATGCTTGATAGGCTATACGATAAAAAGAAACAGTACAATGTTTAAATATGTAAATCTAAAAACAACAGTAAAAGGTTTCATTTGCTATAAGAGAGAGACATCTTAGTACAGTAAGGCATGAGTTCATAAGGTAAAAAAAACATAGGTAATAAACAATGTAACTTTACCATTGCAGCATACGAGAATATAAAAAAGAAAATAGGCAGGGTTAACAGTTCATACTCTGTCTAACTTAAATAAAGATTCCCAAAGACAGGTTAATCAGCTTTAAAAACCACAGAATTAAAAGATACTCCTTTTCAGAATAATGTACAGGTTTTAGATACATCACTCATACATCAGAGCTTAGACTTAAAGACTCTAAAGGCTATGAATCTAGGTAATATAAGAAATCAAATCATAAAGTTAAGAGATTTCAATCCAAACAGGCCATAAATGCTCAAGTGACACTTAGTGTTCAAAATTAAAATTGAAGTTTATTCACCAGATTACAAAAAAAGCAATTGCCTAGTTATAATTAAATCATAAACTTAAAAGACTTCAATCCAAAGAGGCCATAAATGCTCAAGTGACACCTAGTGGTCAAAATTTAAATTGCAGGTTTACCAAATAAAAAAATATTATTTTCAGATTATGAGTCAAGTAGCTTAAAGCTGTATACAGTAGTTAGCAATTCAAATGTAAGTTAACTATAGAAGTAGGTCCCTGTAGACTTCCATCAGGGACCTCAGGGGCAACTGTGAGATTAGGGACTTCCATTTTAATGTAGTTATTAGACAGGCTAAAGGGTAAAATAGAAATTCAGATGCAAACAAGACTTCTAGTCTTAGTAAAATAGAAATTGTTTTCTTTTATGCATAAAAGACAGTTAAGCAGAAAGAAAGGATAACCTTGCTGGTCAACAGTTTATTAGAAAGGAAAGATAAGCATAATGTGTGCAGGCAGAATGTTCTTTTCTCAAGGGAAAGATGCAATTTTGCCATCTACAGAATGTTCCTTAATGGAATGTTAAATTAAGATCAAGCCTGGAAACCCAGGGAACCAAGGCTAAGATGGTGTGCAAAGCATCACAGGGTTTTGGGATTATTAAAATATACTTCAGATACAGTTAGAGAAGTCAGTTAAGGTTTGTAAGTTCATTTGACCTATTATTACAGAGAAGATTACAGACACTCAAGCCTGAGTACAGAAGACAGGTCAAATAAAGACTATATTATTCAGGACAGTCAGAATATGATGTGCAGTAACGTTGAACATCAGCGCTTTTAATGAAGACAGTATTTTTATATTGTGAACATCTAATAAAGCCTTATTGAACGAACTATGGTGTTTTGAGAATTCATTCTGGAAAGTACACAAGACTTGGCCCATTCAGGAGAGACTGGAACCTGTTCAGCATGAGTTTTAATAACTAAAAGATAAAGACTTTTGTTCTCAGTCTCATTACAGTGTTTCCAACTAGTTACAGTACAGTACAGTCTTATCAATTCTTACACCTATATAGACTTCCAAGTTTCTTATGGACTTTGTTATTGTTGGGGAGATATGCAAGTCAAATTTTAGGTTATTGTCTATTTCCGCTCTAAGAAGTTTTGTATGGGTTGTCAGGGAGATGACAGTATTGTATTTGGCTATTATGTTAACTGGTACTAATTGTGATAAACCGAAATGCTGCCAGCCCAGCTAGCTTGAATTTTGTAAATAATTATATGTCACTTGAAATTATTAATATGATTTATATAGAAATGTGACACTGCCAGCCCAGCTATCTAGAATTTTGCAAATAATCATATGTCATTTGTGAATATTAATATGATCCATAAGCTTATCTTACAAATGTAAGAGAACTATATGTTATGTGGATATTAAACTACTGGTGCAGAAGTGTGTATTGAACTGTATGTTGTGTACTGAGCTTCAAAAATGTAACCACAGTGTACCCTACTGGAAAAGAACATAAATGTGTATAGATCTGTGCAAATGTATGTTTTAATAGAAGTTGGAACATACAGAGTTAACTTGCAAACTCTAAGAAAATAAGTTACAAGTGTTTTACAATGTGCTATAAAAGTTAGTTTCAAGGCAGCAAAGAGACAGGATGTCTACAGCTAGGAGTTTCTATTGTCTTGAAATAGAAATAATTACTAGGTTTAAAATGTAAAAGTGTTTAACTGTTTTATGATTTCCAGTTCTAGACAAACGTCTGAAAGATATGTACTTCTCACATAAAGATGCTAAAAATTCTGTTGGTATCTGTTAGCCTGGGAACTGAAGGCAGGTGACAAATAGTGATATCATCCAGCTGACCCAGCAGTAATGTTTTGATATTAATCTGGGAACTCTCTCAGAGACTGCGCATTTTGTATTTATCTTTGGACCTAGAAACATCCCACTCATCAGCACTTCAGCCTGTGTCTTGCTAATAGTAAGTAACTAGGGAAAATTGATTTATTTTAAGTATAGATAGGAATATAGTGAAGATTAGTTTAGATGTTTTCTGTATTTATTTGAGACTGTTCTGCAATGCTGTTTTAAAATGTTTCCTGTGATTCTGAACTCTGTAGTCACTGTGCTGAGTTATTGAGTATTTATTTATTTTACATTTGTTAACCGCGAAAGTCCAACTAAACACAGGCCCATTTTCAGTGGAGCTCCGGGGAGATAAGCTCCAAACAACACATACATAGAATAACAAAAAAATTACATGGAACATTCGTTTCATGTTACGAGAGCTTTCATTGCATACACACAAGGAGATGATACATACAGTATGGAATACATTAAATTAACACTTCAAACAAAAGTCAAACATTGAGGTATAGAGTATCAAAAGACATCTACTCAAAAGACCTAAAATGAGGCAGTATTACATATTCATGGAACAGACTGTCTGAGAGTAGTTGGGGTACAGAGGAGTTACCTTTTTAAGGGTTAGCCTGGTGAATGGCATGAGCATAGCCAATTATTCTGAAAATGTTTTTTCAGGAGTTTTTTAAACTGAGTAGTGGAGGTGGTAGAGGTTGTATGGCTTGGTAGGGTGTTCCATTTATTGGCAATGGTGCTGGCAAAAAGGGATTTAACAGCATCATTTCTATGCTTGATGACTTTTATGAGGTTTTGGTTGCTGGATCTAAGAGTTCTAGTGGGGATGTGTGGTTGTATGAGTTCCTGTAGTGCAAGGGTTAGGTTGGGAAAATAGTAGAGTTTGTGAGCAGTAGATAGTTGGTTGAGTAGTAGCATATGAGGTAGCTCCAACCAGTTGACTTGCTTAAGTGACAGACAGTGATGGGACCTATAAGGGGATTCGGTAGCAAATTTAGCGATTTTGTTGTAACAAGATTTCATTTTATTTAGGTCAGTTTGCCAGAGATTATTTAAGATGGGAAAGGCATATAAGAGGATGGATAGGAGATGGGTCCTTGCAATGGTTGCTTTGGTGTTATTAGTTA
Organism: Protopterus annectens; assembly: GCF_019279795.1. Taxonomy (NCBI): domain Eukaryota; kingdom Metazoa; phylum Chordata; order Ceratodontiformes; family Protopteridae; genus Protopterus; species Protopterus annectens. Next base: position 768,551,927 of record NC_056733.1, read on the forward strand.
TAAAGTTTTTATTCCTATAAAGGAGTTTTGTTAACCTTCTTGATGGTTTGAACAATGTGGATGTTGAATTTAAGATTGTTGTCAATTTCAACACCTTGCAGTTGTGTGTGTGTGTGTGTGTGTGTGTGTGTGTGTGTGTGTGTGTGTGTGTGTGTGTGTGTGTGGTATGGCTGATTTGAGTGTTGTCTTTGGATTTGATGGAGAAGCTATCACTTAGAGGTGGTTATTTTCCTGGGCCAAATATAATAAGTTTGTTCTTTTTGGGATAGAGAAGAAGTCTGATATTGGTGAAACTTTTGTTCTTTTATTATTTATTATTTATTATTAAACATATTTAAACCTTTTAATTGTGGCTGGTTTGTTTAGGGATATTTAAGCTCTTAGAATACTTGCATATGTATTTGGTGACACTGTACAGGCCATTCCTAAATAGCCTTGAAAGTATTGGTCACACTTACCATTTGGATAATATTAACATTACAGAGTAAGATTGGTTACCCTTTGGGAAGGGCCTTAAAGTAGCTGATAAGGGGTTATTGTGGCAGTGCTAACTACATTATGGTCTGGGCAGAAGGGGGTATAGCTATTAAACCGGTGCTAGCCTTTGCCAGGTGTGTGTTTGTATATAAATCAAATCTCAAAGTGTGTGTGTGTGTGTGTGTGTGTGTGCGTGTGTGTGCGTGTGTGTGTGTGTGTGTGTGTGTGTGTGTGTGTGTGTGTGTGTGTGTGTGTGTGTGTGTGTGTGTGTGTGTGTGTGTGTGTGTGTGTGTGTGTGTGTGTGTGTGTGTGTGTCAGCTACTTGGGCAGGGACATGAAGCACTGGTTGGACAGAGAGAGTGCTGAGAGGACGTGGCTTGAAACCCTGGCTAAAGAATCAACTCTATAGCTGTGCCAGTGAGGAATCTTATTGGGGATCTGGAGAAAGAGGGAGAAACCAATCCTAGACTCACTGTGATCTGTGTGTGCTCTTAAGGGAAATTGTGCTTTACTGTGTATGTACTTGCTATCCTTCCAATGTGGACGCCCCTCACTTGTGCTAGTGGTGAGGATAGAGGCTTCTTGATTACTGGGCTAGTGCAGGGGCATCACAATAATTATACTATATTGCACAAAATTTTGTCAGATATATAACAGTCTGCAGTAAGCTTTACTAACCTTGCAATTAAAGAAATGGTGTTAACAAACCATTACATATTATGAATATGTTCATAGGAATTTGATGAATAACAGATTTATTTGTAACCATGCAGAAAATAAAATCTTAATAGCAATAAGCAGTTATGTAGAGAAGAACGTTCAACTATGTGTGAAATAAACCAAGATAACAATATAATGATATGCTTCCCCATGTGGATTTGAACCCACAGCATGCCAAAATACAATCATATTAGCCAACTGTCTTACATGCTGAGCTACCAGGAAGCACAAGGCTCTTCTTAACAACATACACTATGTGTGTTTATCTGTATTCTTGTGACTAACAGATGAATACAGAAACTTCCAACAATTATTGGTAATTATAATCTAAAGATGTAATCAACATATAACTGAAAAAATATGTGCAATCAGTTGGACAGGCATACCTCTTGGATTAAACAAATGGGACTGTAGAAAAAATGTTCATTTTATTAGGAAGAATTAAGTAAAGAAGGAATTTATGAGTTACTATTCAGACATATACAACTAGAGTAGGAAGTATTGCTGTAGTAGAATGGACAACTATGAAATGTGTAGTCATCAGAGGCCTAGGCGCTATAGGCGTTAGTGATACACAACTATAGTGGACATGTGAAATTATGTCATTATATGTTGGAAAGCAGATGTACAGCTACACAGTTCAGAATTGTGTGTAATAGACACATTTGTAAACAAATTAACAGCATGAGAATAGAATCCATACTTATATGGTAAGCAGTCACCACATATTTTTAATGATCCAGATGAACTAATTGTTAGAACAGCTACATTTTGGTTATAAAAGCCATGGATCTGATAGATTTGGGACACAGCTATAACTCTAAATTTGATAGGAATGCTCAGGTATAGATAGGATTGCGACAGTTACTGTAGGGATCCACTGGCTGTCTCCACACCTCTGCAGCCTTCTGGTGAAACTCCTCTCCTTCCCTCCAATGCAGGTCTTCATAGAGGTGGAGAACCTGCACTCAAGTCTAATATATCTCCATATATCACTGGTGTTCCCTCACATTCTGGTTCCAAATGTTGATCATTGCGAAGTTCTTTGGTCTGGCTGTCATCCGAGGCTCCACTCCAGTGTAGATGGTCAGCAACTGTGTGGTCTCCTCCTCAGTCTAATTGGGCTCCCAGACATATCACAGCCTCCTGGAAATAGCCATTTTGATACTCCAATGGAAAATGTAGTATAAATGGAAAAATGGTCACTGAGGTCACACTCAGTTCACAAGTAGCAATGGTCTGTAAATGTATTAAAATCAATATTTAAAAGTGGCACTTATGTGATGTTATCAGATCACTGGAAGACAATGGCACGTGCTACACATAGTACCATTTATCAATGCCTATTGGGTGCTTGCGTGGAGAACCTTCCCATTATGCTGAGCTATTGCTTACTGTGCCAGGTTTCAAGAACTTAAGCAGAGATGTACAAATGGGAGTACAAAACCTGAAATTTTAAGGAACCTCATTAATTATGTATGATTCAAATGGTACTTGAAGAAGGATCCACATTAGGTGCTCTTACTTTCAGTGATACCTGATTTATACATAGCTGATAATGTAAACTGGTACCTACTAGCATTTCTGTAGTGGGAATATTACTTCTGTTATCATTACTCATTTTCAAATGTACCTGCTTAGATTTATTTTTATTGAAAATGTGTGGTCTAAGACAAATGCTTGTAACTTACTGGAGTGCTGCTTGATTGGGTCTATATTAAATCACCGAACACTTAAAAAAGTGAACGGTGATTGATCGACCCTATGTAAGCAAAAGCTTACAATGTCGAAGTGTCAGAGCAGCGTTTTTTTTCCAAGGAAAAAAAAAATCGCTGTTCCAACAAAAAAAAATAAAAATGAATTTCAAACATTACATTAAGTGGGGAGCTTTGTCACCCACACTCCCCTACTTAAATATACCAACTCAGAGACCGCACTACAGGGCTGAAAATGGCAAAGTACCAAAGTGGCCAAGCGAATTCTTTCCCAGGGAAAAAAAATCATTTAACAGCAGCTTCGATATTTTCTGTTTTCTGCCTTTTAAGTTCGACCAAGACGCATTTGAAAGAATGCATCTTTGGTCTTCTAATATAAACCTGTTTGATTTACCTTTATGCATGCAGATGTTACCATCTGCATTAAGAACATGAATTAGTTTCCCATATGCAGTTGTATAGACAGATTTACATAGCAAAAGTGAACAGTACATAAAGATGGATTTACGGGTTATCCATATGTCTCATGGAGTCTAACATTATCCATATGTACTATGTCCTTTTGCTGTTACAGATATTTATTCATTGATGGTTCTTGACACAAGTGTTATAACTACTGGCTGAATATAAAAAGGATCCATACTCTCTGTGGCCTGCTTATGGATACTGAAGTTTTCTGACACTTTCTGTAAGTTGTTCAATTGATAATTTGTGTAGTATTTTAATGTAAAATGCATGCAGACTCCTGTAGCATGATGCTGTTGTCTTTGAACCTCTTTTCAGCAGATGTGTAGTGTAAAGGGTTTGAATCATACAGACAGCCTTGAAAAATATCACAAGTTATGTTTTTGTTATAACTGTTATGTATGCAAGCATTGCTGTTACTTTTTATATCTCATATTAGTATATGTCACAGGGAGTGTTCCATAGTCTTTTACATTGCACAGGAATGCATACTGTTAATGGTGAAATCAGCTGTTAACATAATCATCTGTATAACTGGGCCCCCACAGGTATATGGTCATGTGCATATCACTGTCTTTCAGATGACAAACAGATCTAGGGTGACAATTTCTCCCCACAGGAAAATGACATTATACTAGATGCTCTGTGACAATATGGGTGGTGACTCTTTATATGTGCAGAGAATACAGTATGGACAAGTGAAGTGTAGGCTGACATCATCAACATGATTAATGCAGTTGGAGGTCACAACAGATCCCATGAGGCTTGTCAGCAATGCTGCTCTGACATGATCCTCCATGCAGCCAACAGGTTGTCAGTATGAGAGATCAAGGGAAGCCACCGGTGATGGACCACCATTGACTCTCCTAATGAGATCACAATATTTCTTGCCACCCTACATATAGCAAGTGGGGAGCAGCAGTTCCAGGCCAAAACATGTATGTCTTACTTTGCATGACATGGATGGCTATAGAGTAATTCATCGCATATTGCGGTTGCATGGAAATTCATGTACTGTCATTTTGGATTTACAACAGCAGAAATGCATCATGCACACAGATCACACAGGGTGATGATGATGATGAGCATAAGTGTAATGACATGTACTCATACAACTGCAGTACAGACAGAATAGTGCAACTAATATGTGTAATGCTGTCTGCATTAATATTAACAGGTACATCTACTTCTGGACAACACTAGGGAATTGCAGGTGAGTGCCTCCATACAGTGTTACTGTGACCACTACCTGTTATTGCCTCCGCCTCATGTCATGGCACTGCTGTTTACTGTCATATTGCTATTTCCCTAATATTGTGCACTACATGTAAATCTAGTGAGGGCTCAAGCTGTGCAGGTGCAGGTAAAGGCAGATCAGGTATGTTACACAACAGGTTCAGAGTTTGCATTAATGTGTAGCAGACCTGTGATATATGACATTAATGTCACTGTTTGTCTACACAGGGACATCTGGCTAACAGGTACAATTTCCATCATATTGGTATCCACAGCTCCTGTTTCTGTGTTATATATGTCTTGCTATTGGTATTCTGTTCTCTGCATGTATGACTGTATTATCTTTCTGTTTACTTTCCCACTGCAGGATCTGCAGTACAACTCACAAGCTCACAACAGTGGGAGTTTGTCAGTGATATGCTGCTACCTATCTTTCATACATGCCACTGCTGTTAGTCCTGTTGTAGTCCTCCATCAATACTATGTCCTTCTACATATTCCTAAGACTGATTACATCATCATCAAGTAAATAAACAAGTGGTATGTCTATATAAAACCTATTGTATGTTTCAATACTGTTTGAATGGTTCATGCTGGCAATGATATGATTTATAATGCTGACTTTCTTTCTACAATAGTTAAAGTTAATTTCCCTTCTACCACACTGTCTTCCCACAAGTATTTGTCAAGTGTGTGTTATGTTTGCATTCATCACATATGTAATGTTATGTTGGATATGTAACCTAATTGTAAGCTCCTTGTTATGTAGATTCCATGACCCATACAGAGACAAGACCAAATGGTAAGACATTATTAACTGTAACATTGCAATGAGATACATGTGTCATATGTCTTTAATGATATCCAGTGTGTTATGTAAGCACATTGTACTGAATTGTGTCATCTGTCTCTCTTGTTTTAGTGTCTCAACTATCTGTATCCTCTATTAGCCCATCCAGTGATCACAATGTGAGATTTGATGTGTCTCGGTATGGTAACATGGCTCCTGGTCCACAGGTTATGATACAGTATGCCCACAATGGTGACAGTCATGCGGATGCAGATATAGCCTCAGATGTGGAGGGAAACTTGTCCAACCATTCTGACAATGAGGGGACATTGGATGATGGACAGGATGAGGCCTGTGAACAAAAAACCCAAGCTGAGATTGCTGCTAATGTTGACAGATCCCCACAATAAACTGATAATGGCCATCACAGTCAATGTAGGCATGCAGCTGGTGTGCATGGGTATGTGACAGCGGGTGTCCTCCTACTCCTACAGGCAAATGAACTTTCCAAGCAATGTCATGGATCTCACATCCATGCATTTACACGTGCCACAGATTGTGTTGCACACCAACTGGGTGTGCTGCATGAAGGATAGGCAGGGAGACACAGTGAGGTAATGGTCTCACTGGATCCTCAGAATGCAAGTATGTTACCTGCAGCATAGTCAGTAGAATCCCTGGGTTTTACAGTACTACAGCAGAGCCGCAGTACAAGCAGAGTTCTGCAAGCCCTGTCTGTGCTTAGCTGATTGCCACATGGGAGAGGCAGGCCCCATCCTCAGCAGTACCAGCCTTGCCCATCAGGCACCAATGTTTATGCTCTAAAGTACACACACCTCCTCTGCAGGTCATTCTGCTTTGAGTCTAGCAGTCATGAACAGACAGTCAAGCTACAGTCATGCTCCTTCACCTCAACATGCTGGCGTCACCCCATCAGTCTCCTCTGTGGAGCAACCTAGTCCAAGTGTTTCCATATGTGTTAGGGGCAGACTAGATTATGGTGTGAACTGTCAAAGTGGGTGCCCTAGACTGCATTAGAGTAACACAGACAGCTGATCCACACTTCCTGGTAGTGTTACTCTCACCACATGGTGATCATGATTGCCATGCAGAACACTGACAATGTCATCTGTCTGTGTTCAATGACAACTATGATGCCATGTGAGTCCAACACTAAACACAGCTGACTCCATTTATTACATTATTTTATCCATACGTTACAATGATATATTTGGCTTGTGATATTAAAAATTCATGCTGCGTTGTTTATCTGTTTGCAGCTTTTTATAGTGGAGAGATAGGAATGTGTTGCACTTGTGTGCCATACACTGATACAACTATCTAAATCTGTATGTATACCTATACCAGTTGTGCCCTGAGATGATGATCCTTTTTGTGATCGATCTGTATATGTTCATAATGAAATATGTTATGATTATGTTGTTATGTGTGATGCTCAATGTGTACATCTAGTGACTATTTGCCATTAGATGAGATCCATGCTGTTGTGGTGGGGCAACACCTGTAGATCAATGTTTAATCTGTGTACTCATGTATGTGTGGCTTGTCATGACTCAAAGTTGTGTCAGATGCTGCCGTGTTGCCTGGGCCTGCACTTGCAGTCACATGCTGTCTACTCCTGAGTCATTTGCCTCCTATGTTCTCCTCTCGTCCTCTGATACTTGTGGGATGTCATTTTCAGACATATGGGGTTCTTGGGGTATTTCACCCACACCTGCAGCTAGAAGACCACCATGTGTTCTAGTTAGCATGGTGTGCAGCATGGCACACACTATTATTATCTGTGCTACCTTCCCAGGTGTGTATTGCAGGGCAGACCCAGATGTGTCCAGTCATCCAAACCTAGTTTTCAGTACAACAAATGCATGCTCTATGGTATTTTTGGTTGTTGCATGTGCTCTTTTATAGGCCTTATCTGCAAAGTTGGATGGTTCATGGTACAGAGTCATTAACCACAGCTCAAGTGGATAACCACAGTCATCTATTTTGGGGAGTAAACACATATGTTGTCAGCACGGATACTGTTGGGAGTGATATCCTTAACTTACATCCTAGCTGTGTTCCTGTACTTACCCAGTAGTAATCCCTCAGGTATTTCACCTTGCTGGATTGTAGCCACAGTCCACTTTCCCTCTGTATGGCAGCATTGTGGATACTTCCAGGGTATGTTGCCATGAGATTTGTTATGCTGCCATCTGCTGCACACACAGCCTGGCAGTTCAGGGATGGCTAGACCTTTCTGTTTATACATTGGTCTGCTTCAGGATATACTGGTGTCTTGCTAGGGATATGTATGCAGTCTATTGCACTGAGTATAGGTAGTTGATTGCTGCACTTTAGAACTGGTGCATTACAGTTCTCTGCTCCATGGTGGTGGATGGAAAGTGGATGCAGTTATCCACTTTGCTGCACATTGCCACTAGGAATTTGGCCAGGGTATGACTGGCAGCTGTCTGGGCCACTCCCACAGCATCCCCCATGTGTCTCTGGAGTGTCTCAGATGCAAATAAATCCAGGATGAGGCATACTTTGGTTTCAAGCGGGATGGGGTTTCCTTGCAGGGTACACACAGACATGTGTGGGGCACACATTGCCAGCAGCCTGCACCAGCTGTCTGTCTAGCCAGTACCTGTCAGTTATTTGCTGGTCTGACAACTGGTTTAGTTACAGCCTTGCTCTGACTCTGGCTGGCTACCTTCTAGGGTGCACAGCCACAGCCTCATTTATGGTTTGTATCACTGCAGCCTTTTGCAGTTCACTAACTTAAGGTTGCATTTTTATTTTTTGTTCATTTTTTTTCTGTATTCTTACAGAATATAACAGAATGTGAGTAGCAACTTCCATTCCTTGTGGGCCATACAGCATACACCGAGGATTTTGGAAACAAAGTTGGAGTTGCAGTTTGTAGTATTTAATTTGTGTTGGGCATGCACAATGTGTTTTGGAGTCAGACTGGCATGTGAAGAATCTGTAATTATCTTATGCTGAATAGTTAAGTACTTAAAGAGCTTTTAGCTTGTCTTCTGAAATTTTGTCTGCAGCTGGTGCACTGAAATCTTCCTTTGGCATGCTGCACTGCTGGCAAATAACTTTTGAATTTGGCTCTATGTGTTATACCTTCAGTTTTGGGATTCACTTGGAAATGGGTATTGTATCATTTGAATGGTGAGTAGATGGAAAACATCACTGAAAATGTGGTGTAACCTCCCCGAGTTCTCTAGAGGTGCTATGTACTATATGACATGCTTTACTACAGCTAGATCATTACTTTTAAAGCTACATTCATCATATGCAATGGTTTCCTTTTATTTAAATGATATATATGTATTTATATATACAAAATAGTGTGCATTACATTATAATAATCACAGAAAATTAACATTAGCACTAAAGTTGGTTTCCTGGCTTTTCAACACATCTGTTACTGGTTTTCAAGCTTTGAAAAACTAGATGTAAATGTTGTGATTTTATTTACATTTTTTTTTTGCTTTTTAATGGTTAAGAGTAAACTGTTCCCCTTTGTAAAACTGCATCACTGCTCTATCAAACAATAAGCACTGGTTATGAATGGAGACCAGTGCTACAACCCAGGTAGCTGCTTTTTTAAAGCAATCCAGTGTAATCTCTAGCACTCAAGAACCACGTTGATGTCCTTCTGTATCACTGTTGCAGTATTAGATACAGAAGTGATGTCCCACCTAGGGCAGCCCATTGCTCAGCCAGTATAAATAAGCTTAAAAGAGATTTTATTTGCAACGCACGTCACATTTATGCTCCCTGCACAGAATGTAGGGCATAAAAGGGACACAACTGCCTAGAACTTCTTTTGCCACCAGTTTGAATGCTGTTTTTGCCAGGTGGTTTGAACATTTTGTTGTTGTACTGAATATTTAGCAACACTAGATAAGTGCCCCATTGGAGTTATTTTTATTTTTATGTTTTATTTTACGTTCTTGGTTTTGTGTTTTTATTACTACTTAGAGTTCATGTCATCCAGGATGGGAAAATGTCAGTATGGGAGGCAAATTCCCCATAAGGATTGTCAAGAACAGTGTCTTTTCTGTTTGTGCTTTTTCCACGACCATACCTCTTGTAGTGTCCATAAGGCGTTTGTGCCTAAGACACTAAAAAGCTGTTTGTCTTCTCTGGACATTATCTTGAAAACCAACAGTTTAGACAGTTGGCCCAGGGTACCATGGCATAATCATTTAACCCTGAGATACTCCAGCTAGGTTGGTACAATGTGAGTAACCGTTCAGTTTTGTACAACCTATACAGAAAGGCATGGCATGTAAATCCCAAACTTATACTGTATCAGGCAATCATCACACCTATAATTGTGTGCAATGGCACCTTTGCTGTGTCACTACACAGGCATATTTTACAACTGTAGCAGCCACCCAGGTTTCATGATAAACCAATACATATTGCAGATAACATGTCCTATGCAGACCATGTCAAGACCGTACATGTGTAGTCTGTCTCCTACATGCTTTAGAAGGGATGTGTATGGCTGCCATACAGGGAGGTGTCAGATCCCACTGTGTACCTCCCTCTTGTCTGAGACAGTATTACCTGTTCTATACACCTACACCATCACTGTGGTATAAATTGTACATGCTGGAGAGACAGCTATGTAACAGATAAACTATACCCTATATGTAACAAGTTCCCAATGCATGTGAAGCACACATCTGCTGTAACACACATCATGTGCAAGTTACACAATGGGATGCAGAACAAGGTAATCATAACTGGTGTAGAACAAATGTCTGTAATGGACACTGGAAATCTGTAGATGGGTCATCTCCATCACCACATCTTGTAGAAGTGTTAGCTCCTGAAACCCTAGTGACACTTATCAAGGGTATCAGACCTTTTCATAGATTAAGGATGCGTGAGTAGGCTTTGTGATACCATTGTCCTTGTTAGCCTCTTATACGTATATGAACCTATGGAGCCATGCACCTATAGTTTTGTACTTTGCTGAAGAAATATTTCTTCTGTGCTGACATTCCATCCTGTACTGTGACATATATGGGTTTATTGCTGCTGTGTATCCATAGGTTTCCCCTACAGATGCCTGAAATTGAACCATAAACAGTTCCATACCACACCTTTCATTGTGTAAGTATACAGCCATTACAACAGCTTAAAATGTAAGGTACACAAAATAATTGGCTTAATCATTACAAATGTCACCCTACAGTATCTGTCAGTGACCAGTGCAAGTGGCATGGCAAAGCAAACCTGCATTACACATTTACATATTAATTTATATAGTAACCCTGTGCATCAGACACATAGCTTCATTTCCCTGCATCGATGACGAGGATGGCAGGGATGTGGCATAGGTATCATCACTTGCACAGGGTGTTGTGTGGGGGTGAAGGAGGCCTAGGCTGACCCAATAGGTTGAAAGCATGTGTGTGTGAGTCAGGAAGGGAAGCAGGCAGATGGACCATGGAAATGTGCTGTGTGTGTCTGTAGGTGACCTGCATTTGACAGTGGTGTGAGAGTGTCTGTGAACACAGTCAAGCTTAGTGCTAGCCCTACATCTGTATATATTGGACAGCTTTGAACTGTGCATGGTAGAGCTGACAGATCACCGTCTCTGGCCCTGAACATGGGAACTGACTCTGCCAGGATTTGCACTGGCACCTCCATACCCAAGGTCAGAAGTAGTGCTAGTACTTGATGGTGACTGCTGTCTGCTCGGACTGTGTCCTCCACAGGAACACACAGGACCACAAGGCCATAGGCTGCCCCATTTTGGTGTGGACAGCACATCCCCCTCTGAAGTGCTGGATGTACTGCCATTATGGGAGTGTATTGTGCATGGCCAGGTGGACTCTCAACAGATGGAGTTGCTGACCTATGTCCATGAGTCCGACACTTAACTCCAACTAGATATTTCATCGCAGACAATGTGCATTTCAAGACAGATATTCTGGGTTCTGTCCCAGACCAACGTCTTTCCACTGCATCAGTGAACCGACCCAGGGTATCAGCAAGATGGTGGAGGCAGTCACAGATGTCAGACTGTGCTACATCCATACCCCTGAGCATTCATCTGGAGTTCCTTTTGGAATATGCCTGTGCCTCCATGATGGCCCAAAACATAAGTTGAGTGACCCATGATGAGACACCTGCAACAGGTGGTGGAAGGACAGCAAGCTTCCTATGAACACTCCTATCAATCCACCTGTGTGGAACCTCACCAGCTTTCTATGGACAGTGTTGACACTCCCTGGAGCCATAGTTGCCATATTTTCCTGTTCAATGTCCCCACCCTCTGATTGTCCAATATCTGTGGCCTCCGGGGACTGGGTATATGTAGGCATACTGACTGTGTGCAGTGAAAATGAGGGCAGAAGAGGGATGCAAACCTCTGGGACAAATTCAGCCCCTGAAACTCAAGCCTGTGCCTCACTTTGGCCACCACCATCATTAGAGTCTGACTAGACACTGACATCAGGTTGTGTAGTGGGCAGAGACCAACCCATCCCGGCCACCTGTGATTAAAAAAAGGAAAAGCAGTACATTAATACCTGCACTATTATGCTCTGCAGTAGTATGTTACAATATATGTAAAGCTGTATAAACTGTTGTCACTATTACAGACCTGTTTAACCCCCAGCATCAAATAGTAGGACATGAGGACATTACTTTTCCCACAAACATATGTAGTTACTTGTAAATAAAAGCTCTTTTCACAGCAATCTCATCAACAACAATGAGGTACACTGCTGACATTTGTGAAGACTGTGCACAGTTGACACATATGGCAATCTGTAATGTCCTGACAATACTGTCACAGCTATCAGTGTGGTCACACCTAAAAGGCATAGGTAAGACTCTCAAGTGTGTACAGTCAGAAAATATCTGTACAGTTGGCAATCATACTGACAGAATAGCAATCCAGTCAGCAGGCTTGAGATAACACTTTAGGGACTACATTGCAGTAAATCTACATCTGTAACAAAACAGCCCCAGCCTTGTCCATTTCCTGATGGACCTGTGAAAAGTTGAGGGAGAGGTAATGCAAACACCACTGCATGTTGCACTATAACAGGGTAATGCGTCCATATATCTCACATTTACAGCAGCTAGTTTGTTAATTGTTATGCTGGTCAAAATCTGAGCATGAGATTCAAATTGCCATTAAACTAACCCCCCCCCCAAAAAAAAACAAACATCTGACACCCACGTAAAAGTATGTACACCCTGACACAGTGAATGCTACAGTATTCCAGTGCTAATCTAACTAAGCCTAACTGGACGCTCCTCTGACATGAAACTGTGGCACCCACATCCATGATATATGGTGTGATGGATGCCTGGGAGCTGTCATGTGTTCCTAAGTTTGCCAGGAATTCCTCAGTGGCTGAGAGTGGTTGTTCCACAGCAGACCCTCCACCAGTGACACCATGATCCCTGGCCACATCTGCTGCTCTTCTGCATGCAGGATTTATCATATCTATCGCACGGTGTTGAACCTGCTTATATGTCCTACTCTGGTGACCTATGGCATTAACATCACGGACAAGGTCAGCCCACATTGCAGCCCACTATTCCCTGTTTAGCTACACCCTGGACAGTAGAAGTTCATGGTGTTAACGGAGGCCTTCCAGGATTATATCATTCTCAGCATCCATAAAAGGGGCACAGCATCTTGCATACATGTTTCCTGAAACACAGCAAAATGGAAACACATGTCAGGATCACATACGTGGGAGTATACTATATAGAAATACAACAAGAACAGAATGGCTGGCAGTATCAACTGCTTGATCACACATATCATATTCCACAGTGTACAAACATAGTAAGTGTGTAGATACAACTAAGATACTAGCAATAGTTAGTTATTCCGATTTGTGCCATATCAAATACTGCTGTATGATCACGCACCCAACACACTAGTCCATTGTGTGGCAACCCCCCCCCCCCCAATAATATGTCAAAATAACAGTACCAAAAAAATAGCAGTTGGCTATTACAACCACTATAAAGGGACATTCCCATGAGACCAATGTGCCACATTGACAAAAAGCATTGCACCCTTGATGTATTGTATGTCCTCTGTAGTTGTGACAAATCTGGAGATCAATGACATGTCATCATTACAGTTCTAGAAACTTTGCAAAAATGAACAAACTCTCAAAAAACAAATAAGTGAAAAGATAGCAGATACTTCCTAAAACAGAAATTTATTAAACATTAAAAATGGTAAAGTGCTTTTCATCTACTCAATAGCAGAATTCATCAGACCACCATTTAATAAAAAGAAGCCTTTAAATACTAGTGTACACCAACAGTTACTGCCCCCAATCACAACTTCAAATGGAAATGATGTAAGTATACTATTAGTACAGAAAATTGTTAAACATACATTATGCTAAAAATATGTAATTTTTGACATATACATATAAAAATGAATGAATATAAAACCTATGCTTATTAAAACGTGAAGTTAATTATTAATTATTAGTTCATCTACTCAAAGCTTTTAACCTTAAAAGACTGTTAATGGCACATTGTTCATTAAGACCTGGTTTATAGTATGATTGTAATAATAATTGCCATCTTAATTTAGCTTTTTCTAAAAATAAACTCCAGGGTCCACCCCTTGGTTGCTCATGAATCTGCTGAATGGCACAAAATTCTAAATTATGATCAACACCTGCCTGTGTACGTTTCACTAAAGCATTAGCTAAATTCCCCCTCCTTATGGCATACAAATGTTCATAAACCCTTTCTTTTAGCGTTCTTGTGGTTTTTCCTATATAATACGCAGAACATTTGGATTTGCAATTCAATTTCTGATGAATATAATACTTTTTACCATTAATTTCAACCTGTTCACCTTGAGACATATACTTTCAAAAAGTACACATGCCACATTTATTCATGTCCCCACATTTTTCTTTCATATAACATCATTCAATGAGATTTTTGATATTCCTACCCTTCCTTGCAATCATTTTAATAATATTCTGAAGTTTATTGGTAATAATCGATTCCTCATCCAATTGATTTAATTTCAAAAAAATGCACATTAAATGCAGTTATAAAGGCATTAACATAATCAATTCTCATGTTTTGATTAGCCCTGTGCATTTCCATCAGTAATCCATCTCTATTAAGAATAGGTACAAAATAACCATTTACTCTTTTTTGTTTTACTTCGAGAAACAATTAATTCAGCAAGTCCTGTGGGCAGCCCCTACTCAAAAACATGTTTATAAGATTCTTACACTCATCAAGAAATTCATTATGTAAACTAACCATCCTTGTGGCAGGCACCAATTGGCCTTTTATAACCGCTCTTTTGTTAATAACAGGATGGGAGCTTGTATAATGAAGAAAGCTATGCAAATAGGTTGGTTTTCTATGAATGTTTGCTACAAACCTCTTGTTGACCTTGTCCTTTCTCAGATTCACATCCAAGTAATTACTCTCCTGTCCATCAACATTGTATGCAAACCTCAAAAATTGAGTTGTATTATTGATATATTCCATAAAATCATTCACCTGCTGCTGCTCACCCCTCCATAAAATAAAAATATCATCCAAATATTGCAAATATAGGACAATATACCGTTCATATGCACTATTAAATATGTGTTTCTGTTCTCATTGGGCCCATTACCAAGTTGGAAAAAATGGTCCCACAGGGTAAACCCATTGCAACTCCTACTTTTTGTAAATAATAATGATTGCTGAACATAATATAATTGTTGGTCAAACCTCTTCAAATAAATCAACACATAAGTTAGTGTCCATTTGTGGTACTCCTTGTTCAAACAGAAACTCTTCCATCATATCTATGCCTTCCTGCATAAGGCGGAGAAAATGCCAAGAATCTCTACAGATTTGCTTTTGACCATCCAAGTAACCTTTCAATTTACAATCTAAAAATTTGGCACATGCATAAGTTATGGAGTTACACCCATCCACTATTGGTCTTAGTGGTGGATTGTTTATATCTTTATGTATCTTAGGTGAGCCAAAAATACAAGGAATGGTAGGTGCAATAATGTGTAAATAATTATAGGTGTCAATGTCGATTCTATGTTCAAGAAACAAGTCATTAAGAAATTCTTCAGTCTTCTTATATGCTACATGAAGTGCATTTCTGCTAACTTCTTCATATGTGGCTGTGTTAAGTATCTGCATTATTTTATCATTATAATCAAAAACATTGATTACCACCAGTCTGCCCCCCCCCCCCACTTAATCTGGCTTCATGATTCTGATATTCTGTTGCATTGAATATACAAGTAATTCCCTTTCATTAGAACTCAAATTGTCCTTCAAAGGGACATGCTTATTGCTTAACAGATGTCTAATATCAATTTCACAAGCCTTCGCATACAGAATTAAAGCATGATGTAACGGTGGATTAAAAGTACTGGTGGTATGCAATTGCATATCAGAATGGTTGTGATTTTCACCAAACATAATTCTATAATTCAGTTTCCTTAAGAAATAGTTTAAAATCCATGAGTACCATAGCTAAACATGCCTTAGAGGCAGGAACAAAAGTCAAACCTTTGCTTAAAAAAATCAGCCATCTCCTGATCAAAAAATGTACAAGAAAAATTATAATTTTTAAAATCATGTGCCTCATTAAAAATAACCATAGGTTTTTGTTGTCCAACTTCAACTGAGATAGCATTAATACTATCAATTTCAATAGAACTCAGTTGACCAGTATATTCAGTTAATAATCGTTCCTTGGGTATCATTCACGTCCCCATTGCCCCCCCTCCTCTGATTCCTTCTGGAAGGGGTATAAAAATCCTGATTGGGACCATTACCACGATTGTTACCATAATTATAGTTCCTAGTCCTGATCCTTTCGGACTGCCTTAAAGGTGGAAATTGTTGTGCATAGTCATCATCATTAAGCAAATCACTTTCATTTTGTTGCTCATTTTCTTCAAACACTGCTCCATTATTATTATTAAACTGCAAACGTTCACAATTATTACTGTTATTATAAACACGTGGGGGTTTTGGATAGGCAAAATTTTGACTGTATTGATGTTTGTCTCTAGCCAACTTTTTATTTTTCTTTCTTTTTAATTCCACAATATTGTTCTCAATAGTAGTAAAAATATGCTGATGCTCGTACTTGTACCTATCGTAGTCAGCTTCCGACAACAATTGTGTTTGCAATGAGTTACACTCAACCAACAACAAATCAATGCCTTTATTGTATTAATGAGCAGTTCTAATAATTCAAAACCATGCCTATCAAACAAGGCTATTAAATCATTGTGCAGGGCTGAGTACTCAATTAGACCTGCTGGGTAATGCCATACTCTAAGCCCTTTTGGAACCACCCCATTTGTAATACAGTCCTTTAAATAAACATTTTCAATTTGCAACTTTTTCATTTTATATAGTTTCCTATCCAGTTCTTCCAATTTATTTTTTTACATTATTCCCTCCAGCTACCTGTGTAGCTGCTTCTTGTCCCATGCTTCCATTTGCTAACCAGTCACTCAGTATAGGAGGTTTCCAATTAATACTGCTTGAACTTTAAGGTTATGTAATTGCTGTGTTTGAAAGTTCATACCTGGCAGTGTCTGCATGACTGCATTTCCATTCTGTACTCCTTGGGAACCATTATTATGTGGATTAAGTCCCTGGTTACCCTCCTGCAGTTGCATTGGTGAATTTAATCCATTGGGAGAAGAAACAGTTGAAAAAGACGCCAAACACCCAACATTAGCATTATTTCCTTCATAAACTCCATTACCTACACTGGCAGCAGGAAGAAAAAGTTTTCCACCCTTGATGTATTGTACGTCCTCTGTAGGTGTAACAAATCTGGAGATCAATGACATGTCATCATTACAGTTCTAAGAAAGGCATAATGCTATAATCCCCCTAAGTATATTCACACATATGCATCATGTTGTAAACAAAAAGGTCACATACCTGATGGAGTGCAATATTCCTCTGTTGATATGTGCAGATATATAAAGTTTTTGGCAACACGTTTACTGTGTGAAGAAAGTCTCAAACAGACTGGTTCCCCTAACCAGCTGTTTGCCTTTCTAACAAGGTTCTCATTACCAGGTGATTGGCTCTTGACCAATTTGTGGCTCTGAAATGTTAATTGCAGCCAACACAGCAGATCTGCAGTATAATCAGCCAATGACATGCAACCACTGAACAAGATATAAGGCCTTCATGTAGATTAGGAGCCCTTTCTGATATGTTGTGCTGAGCATTACTGGGGTCAATATACTACATCATCACAGAGGGTACATCTGTAGCAATTACTTTTACACACAGATGTGTGTGCTACGGGCTACAGCTGATTCTGCAGTCAACAGGCATAGGCAGAGAGTGTGAACACTTTGGAGGACAACAAACTGTAAGAGTAACTGTGGGAGCTGTGACATCCTTGTTGTAGAGGCAGAGCCAGATTAACTGTACCCATTCCTCTGCAAATTAAGGCATGCGTATACAATAAGTATGTTAGGCAATGGCATCACTAATGGAGTGCTAGGCAACATGTGTCCTTGAGCAACGTAGGGGTAAATATACCATTATGTCAACCACCTGGGCAACTGCCAGGCCACGTGTTACATTATGGTAGTCACTTGGGACATGTGTACTGGAAGTCTTTGTTAGTAGCAGGGCCTCCATATTTGTGTGTTCTTTGTGCAGCTGTGCCAATCTGTGCTATCATTATGAAATGATTGTGTACTGCACTCTGATATTATGTGGCCTCATTTGCATTACCAAAGTTAATCCTCTGTGAATGCATATTAATGCATGACCTGACACTTTATGCACTTTAAACATTGCTACAGGGATATGTCAAATGTGTTTCTATCTGTAGGCCTTTGACTTCCATCATTCTAAAGCAGACATTGCATTTGAAATGCATTGCATGGCTAAAGAGTGCATGACTCAGTCATTCATTGATGGCTTCAGAATAATGTAATTGAAATGCTGCATACCACTGGATTTGAACCAAGGGCCACGTGTGGCAAAATTTACTGGTTGCAAAGCATTTAATAAACTGCTCTACTGTATTTGTGAAGATATAAGTGCATACATACAGACTGTGACATACCTCCATTGCATCCATTATTACGTACCTGGCTTTATATGGATGTATTTCTGCACCAGAGTCCCAGATGGACATGTATTTTGCCATTAATGTTTTAGCAGATGTACTTCTACATGTTGCTGATAAAAGTGCTCATTTACCTGCTATTAGAGACCTCATTTGCACCCATTATTCTGTGTCTGGCTTTTTAGTGGTGTAGTTCTGTACCAGACTCCAAGTTACACTCCCAGATTTTCCATTACTCTTTCAGCAAGTTTCTGTGATGGTGCACAATGTGTGGCAACTTACAATTACTATGTTTTGCCTAAACCACCTGTTTTAATTAACAGCTGTGTGGTGTGGTAGGTTAATGCAGTGGTCTGCAGGTGCGATGGTCTTAGGTTCTAAATAGGGGACAGGTGTTTATTTTGTACAAGTTTATTATCATTTAAAACACATATATCAATATAGCTCCATTTAGCTGAGCTTACAGATGCTGCATGACACTCGTCGCACAGCATCCCGCAAAAAATCTTTAAAGAAAAGAAAAATGGGGAGATAGGAAAGTGGTGAAATGGTGTGTAAGCAGGGGTAAAACAAAGTGAAAGGCAGGTAGGGATGTGCAGGAAAGGTGTAGGTAAGAACCATAGCTATCCATTTCTTCATCAGCAACAACTGTGCACTTTGACAAAATTTGTAGATGAATGTGGGCTGTCACCCCCAGAGAGAGGGGTGGTGGCAATACAACTGTGTTGTCACGCCAATTGGACCAAATTACATGTGTCTGGTAGACACGTGTGAAATGGAGAGCTATGTGTGGCACTGTACTTTTGAGGGGGCCGGTGCCTTTGTTTTTTTAAGATGAGAGTGGAATGTTGGGGAAGGGACATAGGTGCATGTGGGGGAGGTAAAGTGGGAAGGTGAGGAAGCTTTTACCGATAGACAACACAGACAAGACAGGAAATAGGGGTGGTGTGTGACACAAGAGGGGGGGTGAACACCTTGGATGGGAATGGTGTTGTGGAATCCCAGTCTCAGGTGCCTCCACAAGGTAGCAGTGTGACTCACGTTCCCACCCATGGGACTGTTGGCACTGATCTTTTACTGCACCTGGGGTAGTAGTGGTGGAGGTTGGGCTCTGGGGTGAGGCAGCCCCACCAGGGTGGCGAGAATGCCCTCCATCCAGTGCAAGCCACATCCAAAAGTTCAGAACAACATCCTCCATACCAATCCTGGTAGTTCATCATGGGTGACAAAAACACCCCCTCCATCACCACTCCCAGAAGGGGGTCCATCCCTGGCCTGTGAGGCAGAACTACTTGCAGGTAGTGCAGGGGCAGCAGAGGGGACACCACAAGGCTGAGGCCCAGATGTGCTGAGCCCTGGTGACATGGCTAGAGGAGCCAAGTTAGGTGGATCACCTGGCACTGGCCTACCTTGTTGCACTGTAGTAAATTAGATATAACGATAAGTTAAAGTTAGTAATAACCAAGCCAATGTTAGTATTAACATAATGGAAGATAATATTGATTGATCCAAATACATGTTAAAGTATATTGTGTGGAACACAGCAATAAATAATATAACAGTAAGTATGTTAGCAGACCAGTATGAAATAACCCATAAGGCCAACATAACAGTTAGTTTAGCAGAATATACTAATATTAAACCATAATAATAAACAACATTAATAAATTAAAGACATTAAGGGGTGGGGAGAGAGAGAAGAACATACCATTAGTGAATTTGCAGATGATATTAATATATAGACTACTAATACATACTTCTACATGTGTGCAGTGTCAGTTGTGACTTATATTCTTCTGTAGATGGTGTAGCATGTACATACCTCTCAAGCTGTTAGCATGGGACAGTATGGGCTAAGCACTAATAAATGCAGGTACACAACTACACAGAACTGTTTCACATACTGTGCACGTACATTACTACCAAGGTTATTCTGTAAATGGATTTGCAAATACATTGCATTCCAAGTAATCATTTATCTGCTAATTATGGACCAGACAAATTGGGAAATTGTCATTACATTACGAAAAATCATGACAGTTAAGAGTTATGTTAGTCTACATTAAGTAGACTAGACAGCCGTCATGTCTTAGATGGCAGGCATGGGAGAAGAACCCAAAAGTTGTGACTCCTGGGGACATGTGCATGCAATGTAACAATTGACTGCAGTGACATTAGAACACACATGCATTGAATACTGCCCTACTGCAGTTATTTGAACACATTACTTATCAAACCACAATCCTGCTTTATACTTTATTGTTATTGCTCTTTAGAATCTGTGAAGTATACACATTATATGCCCGGAAAGTGGGCTACCTTATCCCTATACTTTATTCCTGGAGTGGGAGAAATAGAAAGCATTATTTGATTGAAAGTGACCTGAAGACAGCCCTGAACTATACAGTGGGTTGCGCAGTACATTTATCAGGCAATTACTTTTGCATTCTTTATTTATTTCAGTTTTACAGTTGACTGCAGTGACATTAGAACCCACATGCAATGAATACAGCCCTACTGCAGTTATTTGAACACATTACTTACCAAACCACAATCCTGATTTGCACTTTATTGTTATTGCTCCTTAGAATCTGTGAAGTATACACATGATATCTGCACAGAATATGGGCTACCTTACCCATATACTTTTTTTCTTGGAATGGGCGGACTAGAGAGCATTATTTGACTAAAAGTGGCCTAAAGACAGCCCTGAACTACCCTGTGGGTTATGCAATACATTTATCAGGCAATTACTTTTGCATTATTTATTTATTTCAGTTTTAAAGTTGACTGCAGTGACATTAGAACACACATGCATTGAATACAACCCTACTGCAGTTATTTACACACATTAGTTATCAAACCACAACCCTGCTTTTAACCTTATTGCTTGTTATTATTGGTATTGTTTATTGTTTATTGCACTACAGTTATCAGAAAATATCCATACTTACCACAGTCACAGCACATCCTGTTCAGGCGCCCAGCGCGAGACTGAACATTGCAAGCCCATTCATCTACAGCTGTTAGAAGAGAACCACACCATTATGGATACCAGTTTTGTACAGATTCAGCTTGTATTTTAGTAAAGTAGTAACAAACATACTTACAGATCTGTGGGGCATGCCCAGCCCTAGCCTCTTGAACTCAGGTGTCCAAGGTTCCCTTCTTCTTTCGCTTCAGATCATCATAGTGGTAACATTACTGATCACAAGTGCGGGGGATGCCAGTAGCACTGATAAGATCCCTGGCCAGCTGATCCCAGGCTTCAGCTTTGCATTCTGAGCCCTGGTAACCACCCTATAATAGTTTGTAGTTCCAGACCAGGAGTCCAACAAACAGTCTGGACTCCTGCATACACCACCTCTGCGCATGAAAGCGTTCTCCCTCACTAACACCGCGGGGCATATCAACAGGTTAGTAAGACTCCAATGAATGCTGCAGAATTCCTGCCTATTGGCCTTAATATAGGCTGTTTTTCCACCCTTACACTTCATACTGTAACATTCAAAAAAGTGGCACGTTGCTTAGCATCGCACAAACCAGCTTAGTGAGGCTGGGCATTGCATAAACGCACACAACCATGCTTTAGAAAAGCTTAGAAGCATACAAACAGGAACAGAAATTGACCATGTTTAATCAGTGCTTAGTGCCGCTCAGCTTTTCCAAATGTAACAATTTTGTTATACAATTAAACCGCCCTTTAGGTCACCTCACACATTTCCACAGAAATAAATGTAAAAAGATATGACTGCTGGGGACTTGAACCCAGGACCTACTACACTTTAGGCCATGATTCTACCTATTTAGCTACTTGGATAGTGAGAAAACCACTTTACCTTCACATATACTACTAAGCAACCTGTTAGCATTGCTAAGCACCAGAACACACTGAGCAAACGGCCATTCAAAAAAATAAAATTAAAAAAATGTAGACAACTGTAATTAATTAATTATATCCGGTTTCTATTTTTAGATGTCTGGCAGGTGACAGCTGTGCAAGTGTAAGTGCAGCTCGGCACTGCTGCACTCCATGCTGTGCTGTGCAAATGGGTATAAAAATAAAATAAAAAAAAAAAACAAAAGTAAAAAATAAAAACAAGTAAAGGCAAAACAGCAGCAAAACAAACTATTAAAAAAGAACCCCAACAGCCAGGCAGGATACTTTAAATGTAAAAGGTTTATTATTAAACTCCACACGTTTTTTGTCACTCTCATAGAGCAACTTCTTCAGAAGTAAAAACTAGTTACAAAAATTGCAGTTTAAAAACCCGGCATATATTGTCACATGATGTTAAGGACCTATTAGATCTACTTGTTATTTAAACACATACCGTACTAAAACAGTGAATACTAACTCAAAAAAAAAAAAAATAAAAAAGTTTATAAAAAAGTTAAAATACAACTGGTAAACGGTTCAATCACTTAAATAACATTCAGATAGCAGGATGAAAAAGTTGTTACTATACTTACAAAAGCTTTTAAATGCTTAACCCAAATGAAATGTATGCTAAGTATTTATTTATTACCTATTTAAGCTTTTCAACTTTAGTAGGCAAGAGATGTTACAATTTTCTTTCAAACCTGGATATGAGAAAGCATTCAATGCTAGTTGCCATTCTAATTCACATTCTTCAAGTAATAAACTACTTGGGGCCACTCTAATATCTGGCATTATTTGGTCAATGGCTTGAAAGTAAAAAGTATGGCCATTACTTGAAGATGAATGCCTAGCTAAAGCATTTTTGCTTTTATTTTTGTATATTGCATAAATATGTTCATAAATTCTTTCACGTACCTTCTGGTCAGTTTTTCCAACGTAAAACGTCGGACAGCTGTTACACTTTGCTACATATATTACTCCCTTGGATTCACTATTCAATTTTAATTTTATAGTATACTTGTTGTTATTCCTGACTACAAATTAATTAGCAATCTTGATATACTTACACATCCAGCAAACTCCACATGTAAACATGCCTAAGGTTCTCCCACTAGGATTGGTAATTCTACTTTCTAAAAAGTTCTTCAGGTTGAGACCCCTTCTACAGACAATTTTAGGTAAATTGCCCAACCTATCCATTATTAAATTGTCTTTATACAAGAAAAAACAGTTCTTATATAAAATCGACTTTACTTATTCACTATTGTTATTAAAGGTCATGATGAATCTTACATTATAGGTGGAACACTGGTTGTTCTGACCATTCCCTTCTTGACCAAGTTTACTGTCCTGCATGTGAGTGTTAATAGTTGTTACTTGAGGGGTAGTATTATTGGACATAAGATTGACGCCAGAATTTATAACTTCAGAAGGAGCTAACTGGATAGTCCCATCTATATCCCTCTTTAATAAAAGGGTTTTAAAATAACCACTAATACATTTGCATTGGATTTCTGCCATCAGAGATTCAATCAGAGTGGCTGGATACCTATGTTTATGAAACATATCTCCCAAAAGGTGACATTCATCTGTAAAGTCACTATCTAGTGAACACATTCTTGCTGCCCTAATAAGTTGACTTTTCACTATTGATCTTTTTTTGAGTGAATGAGTGGGCGCTAGTATAGTGCAAAAAAGAATTGCAGTAAATAGATTTACTAAAATTTTTTAAACTAATCTCTTGTTTATTTGATCTTTAACCAACTTAACATCAAGATAGTCAATACTGTTAGTGTTAAAGTTGAATGTAAACTTGAAGAACCTGGTTGTAGAATTGAGGTAGTGCACAAGTTGGTGTGCTTGATTCATATCACCTTTAAAGATGATAAAAAATATCATCTAAAATCTAGTATAGTAAATTAAAGAGGTATTATACTCAGGATTAGTAAGCAAAAATGTTTTCTCCCAGTAGGCCATGACAAGGTTAGCCAAACTAGTCCCGCAAGGTGAACCCATGGCCACACCTTGCTTTTGTAAGTAGTATTGACCATTAAACATAAAAAAATTATTGGTAAGAATAATGTCAATAAATTCCGTAACCAAATCAATTTCCACTACTGGTGCATTTTTACCCTTCAATATGAGAGCTATCCATTCTATAGCTTCTAAATGAGGAATAGATGTATACAAGTCGACTACAGCTATAGTCAAAAAATTATTCTCCTGTTTGAATTCTAGGTCATTTAAATTCTGTAAAAAAGACCATGAATCTTTACAAACTTGTGGTTCTAGTTTCAAGTATTTTTGTAAGATGGAATCCACTAGTTTTGCACAAGGATAAGTTAGAGATGCTCTACCATCAATAAGCGGCCTCATGGGTGGATTAAACTTGTCCTTGTGTATCTTGGGGATACCAAACATTACTGCTGTTCTAGGATATGGTATATTAATGTTATTATATACATTGAGGTAAATTTTTGCCTCGATGAACAAATCATTAAAATAACCCCTGATACGTGAATATGCTGTTCATCTCGTTCAATGATGACTTAGAGTAAGTGTTGTTATTCAAAACAACCTCCATCTTATTGTTATAATCTATGATGTCAAAAATTACCAAACCACCTCCTTTATCTTGCTTAGTTATTCTAACCTGTAAGGAGCTGAGAAATTTTAATGCTTGTGCTTGTTTATAACTGATGTTATTTTTACTATAGGTACCATCATTTTTACATGTACATGAATGTACTATATGTCTAATATCTAACTCACATACATTCTCATACAAACTAAGCAAGGGGTGAAGTGGAGGGTTATACATACTTGCTATTCTAAAAGTAGAATTGGTGTCTAATGAAGTACCTAAAAGAAGGGTTAAATTTAATTTCCTTACATAACACTTTAAATCAATTAAAGTTTTAGCAACATTCATATTTCTACTAGGAACAAAGGTGTTGCCTCTGGCCAGCAATTCAATTAATGCTGGTTCGATAATAATAGAGGAGAAATTATAAATCTTAAAGTCACCAGTCATGTTCTTTAAAATATCAAGTTTGGTAGTTGGCATAAACCCCCTTTCTGTTATCTTAGCTCAGCTGCATTAAAAGCTACTTCATTTGGAGGCTGGCGGCATATCCTTAACTTTTTATTCTTACTCTGTTTCCAGTTTGTAAATCAGGAGATCTTCTGCACTTTGTATCATAGTACTATTTCTGTTTGCCTTTATTCTATCATAGTAGTATTTCTTTCTCTCGCTTGATTTCTTTCCACTTCCTTCACTTTGTATTGTTTTTTGGGAATCATAATGTAGCTGAAGTAATAATTTGATTTTTAACTTCCTTCCCATTAGCAGCTGAGCTGGTGTGATATCATGCACCTGAGATGGAATATTCCTGAGTTATTAATTTGTAAGATGAAAATTCTGAAAAGATTTTTGTTAGCTCTTTTTCAAAAGATTTTTTACTGTTTGGACATATCTTCCCACTTGCCCATGTTCACCTCAGTTAAGTGGACAGGATGTTATATGTCTGAATTCTCACTCCTGCAAAAAAAAAAAGAAGTGTTCTGAATAATGTCAATAAATTCCGTAATGTATAACAACATTAGCCATCCCCCTTCTCAAGCATCTAGATTTTGATTTATTAACCATACTTGCACATGTATTTATCACTTTGAATATTTCAGTGAACATGGAATAATAATTTATGCATATAAGATATGTGGCTTCCTTGAATTGAAACAAATTGTATTTATTTAACTCCATAGACAAAGTTCATTTCCACTACCAGGAAATCAATAAAACATATCTAATGACATTTCTAATCACTTACTGGCATTATGGTTTGTAGTTCAGAGCACACAGGTCTGCAATAATTGTTTTATCTGAGATAAGATATAGAGTAATCTTGCTTTGTCTGCAATGATATTGCTCCTAGTACATTATATATTTTGTTGTCTCTTTGCTCCTGAATCTGATCCATATATCCTTCCAAACATATTTCTTTTTAATTGATTAGGTGCTAATATTTTATCAGCACTGTGCAGTAAACTCTGAGAACTACTTATTTATTCCTTGAAAAAAATATGATCTTTTTTATCCTTACTGACAATATTTGTTCAGACCTGCCATTCATCATGATGTCTTTCAGCAACTGCAATTCTAAGTCTGCCATTAAAGTTCTAATAATAATCCCATTTTTAATCAGGTAGGTCCACTGGACACACAGTTTCTTTGCAGGGGTGACCTGGGAGCAAATTTTGGTTAAGTGAATTACTCAGGATAATGTAGGAGGCAAATAAAGGCTGAAAGAATCAAACCCTGTAGCTCAGGAACTTAAGCTCAAAATCTTAATGTCTGAGCCAGCTGACACCTCACACAATCATTTTACATGTTCTTATGTTATTTATTTTATTCTATATTACTTTATTTACATTTTTGAGCTAGACTGACTGATCAAACTCTATTTCCAGTAGATGCCCATTGAGAAAAGCTCTGCATTCACTGACAACAGTATATAGAAAAACAATAACCATTTGTAAGATAAAGTAAATATTTTAAATACAGTGTACTAATTTACAGAAATCTACTTAGTCAT
Source organism: Protopterus annectens (assembly GCF_019279795.1). Taxonomy (NCBI): domain Eukaryota; kingdom Metazoa; phylum Chordata; order Ceratodontiformes; family Protopteridae; genus Protopterus; species Protopterus annectens. Next base: position 768,578,937 of record NC_056733.1, read on the forward strand.
TATTAGACAAAAACTAATTGTTTCAAGGTAATACAGAATAATGTGACTTAACTACAAAGGCAAAATTATTTTTTCACCAGCAGAAAAACAATAAAATATATTGGTCAACATTTCTTCTTCTGGATTGTCATTATGATATGCATTGCATTCTTCTGTCCTTGGTCTTCTTCTTCTTCTTTCAGCTTTTCCTGGTTAAGGGTCACCACAGCAGATCACCTGTCCGCTCATGATTGGCAGTGGAGTTTTTACTGCGGTGTCAAGTTGCCAGCCCGGCGCTCAACCTTCCACAGAAGGCACACACACGCACACACACTCACGCCTAGGGCCAATTTAGAGTATCCAATCCACCTACAGCATTTAATTGCAGAATCATCCAAGGAGTGTCTAATTCTTCTTTGAACAGATCTTCTTGAATCTCTGATAGATACACTCTAGTCAACATTCCTGCTATATGTAGTTTTGCATCTAGTTTATTTTTAATTATCAGATTATACTTATGTAGACTGAGTTATACCATATGCAATTCCCGAGATGTTTTATACAAAGATGTTCTGGATATGCTCAGAATGCGGAGTCTGTTTCTACTTGAACTTCTTTACCATACGCACATTCATAGAATGCCTCACATCTGTACACTTTTGCATGCAGAGTTTGTTTCTACTTGAACTTCTTTACCATACGCACATTCATAGACTGCCTCACATCTGTACACTTTTGCTAGCGTTAATTTTCTGTTTGACTAATTATCGTTTGTATATGTATAAGTAATCTCGACTCATAGCCAGTTGGTCTTCTCCCTTTTAGGATTGCAGTGACTATACCATTTGAATGGTGTCGACTTTGCAACACAGCAAGCATCTGACAGCATAGTTTTTAATGTTAGAGCATCTGCTGCTAGCATTTTAACATTTCATAACTAATTTCCTGTTCATTGATCTATTCCATGGCCGTTTTATGTTCTTGTTTCTTTCTTACAGCTATACTTAGCTGAGATGTATCAGGTTTAAACTTTGCAAGACACTGCATCATTTTAGAAACATCCAGAAAAACGTTCAGTGCTGTGCCAAAGTCCCACCAAACAAGCGAATAGCAGAATCCAAAAATAAGAAAGGTGGGACACTGCTGGAGTTTCTATTTCCTTTATTAAAACCACACAAAATTACCAAGGATAAGCGCTTTCGGGTGAAAAACCCTTCATCAGATAACATAGAGGCAGACATAACAACAATTTAAACTCACATCCAGCCTAGGAAATTTCAATATACAACCCGCCTTTTCTGTAAGGCTGGCTTTAAAGGTACAAACTCATTTAGCCCAGGACTCCTATGGGCCATTAACTCCAGTATCCATTTGGATTCTAAAGATTCTGTAAGGAGCTTAATGTCACCTCCTCTGCTGTTTAATGTGACATTAACCACAGCCCTAAATCTAAAGGTATGTGTAGGGTTTATCTCAATATGCCTATAAAGGGCATTGTGTGTGTCTTTATTCCTTATAGATGACAAATGTTGAAGCACCCTAACCTTTAACATGCAGTTGGTTTTTCCCACATAGAACCCAGGACATTGTGTACGCTCTGCCAGATAAACTAGGTAATATGTCCTACATGTGGCCTTTGCCTTGAAGTTAAAAATATTGCCACTAACTGGGTGTGTAAAGGAGGTGTCCTTATTGATAAAGGGACATGCTTTACAATAGCCACATGGAACACTACCTACTCTTTCCTTAAAAGAGTTCATGGTGGTTATTGTTTTCTCTTTGCATAATATGTCTTTTAAATTCTTATTTCTCCTATAGCCAAACCTAGGACTAGCTCCTACAATACTTCTCAGTTTACTATCACCCCTCAAAATATTCCAGTTCCTGTTGACTATATCCCTTATATCCCCAATATTACTGCTGTATGTAAAAAATAGTTTCGGTTCCTCCGACAAAAAACGTGTAGAAGGGGGTGTTTTCACTTCACCTACCTTACACCTAAGCCATGGCTTAAACTTACTCTCCCTGTTTTGGTGGTTAATATCCACTACCTTATTAACTAATTTTCCTTTATAACCCCTTTCAAGAAAACAGCTCTTTAGGACATCCACTTCCCTCTCGTATTGTATGTCTTCCTGACATAGCCTGGATATCCTGCCAACCTGTCCCTGGATAATATTGGGAAACATGAAATGAGGATGCATGCTATCAAAACACAGCATGTTGTTCTTCCAACATTCCTTCCTGTATAAACAGGAGGAGAAACCATTCTTGGTCTGTGAAATACAAATGTCCAAAAAATCTATCTGTTTGCCAGAGTGTTTCATTGTAAATCTAAGAAAGGATGTGGTGGAGTGCAAATATTCCAAAAAATCCTCCAATAATGCTGGACCTCCCTTCCAAAGGAAAAAAAATATAATCTACAAAACGTGTATATATATGGATATATTGCATCCATTCATGGTTATTAAATATAACATCCCTTTCCCAATACCAGAGGACCAGATTGGCATAGGTGTTAGCACAGGGGGTGCCCATGGCTACCCCCTGTGCTTGTCTGTATGTCTGTTGGACTCCTATAAACACATTATTTTCCAAAACTATGGTTAATAACATCCTGTCCAAAACTATTTTGTTTTCATCTACACCCAAATCTTTCAAAATCACTCCTATGGCATGGACACCATATTCATTGCTAATCACAGTGAAAAGACTGTGGACATCCAAAGTCACCATCAGAAAGTTCCCCTGTGCCTTATCACAGTTTACCTCCCCTACTTTCTGCAAAAAATCACCTGTGTCCTTAAGTATAGTGGTCACCCTATCTACATACGGACGAAGTGTGTACTCAAGCCAAATGGAAATGTTTTCTGTGACCCATCCCCTGCCTGAAACAATGGGTCAGAGGGGAGGGTCAATAAAAGATTTATGAATCTTAGGTAGGGCCTTAAAAATGGGAGTGACTGCCTTTTCTACCCATAAAAACTTAAGTAGATCATCACTTATTTTCATTTCAAAATTTAGCTGTTTCAGATTGTTGTGTACCTTGTCCACCAACAACTTAACACCAATCGGATTGACCTGTATATATACTTGATTGTCTGATAATAATTCCTGCATCTTCCTCTCATAAAAAGTAGTATCTAACACTACCACAGCGCCACCTTTATCAGCCATTTTTATGACAAGATCTTTATTGCCACTCAATTCAAACAAGGCTTTTTTCTGAGCCTGTGTCAAATTATAAAACTGATGAAATTCCCTTTTTCGAAAGTACTCCTGCAAATCATGTTCACAACTGCTAATGAACAAATTTAAGGCTGGAGAAAAAGGTGGTACATAACTACTGGGTTGTTTTAGCGTAATTCCTTTTTCATTATTTGTCCCAAAAGTGCATTTTAAAGCTAAATTCCTACAAAAAAGCATTAAATCTAAAACTACCTCGTTAAAAACACTGGCCCTACCGGGCACAAAAGTCAAACCTTTGTTTAACACATATAACTCATCCTTTGTCAAAACATGTGAAGATAAATTAAAAACAATACCATTGTTATTGTTAAAAGTCAATCTAATGTCTTCCTCCTCTTGTTCGGATCTCTGCCCTCGCTTGAGGAACGTTTCCATGCTCCTCGCTTCTTGACCGGAGCTGGAAGTTGATCCAAAAAATGTTGACGTCCCTGTGTGTGCTTAGGACGCGCTCCCATAACTGCTCCTACTGAGGCAGTCGCTTCAGATTGTACTAACTGCCCTCCTGCTGGCAAATTGGTAGAGCATGTCATGGTTGTAAAATTGTCAGATCCTACTGCTTCATGTGGAACCACTTCATTTTCCACAATCACCCTCGGCCCCTCTTCTGGTAAACCTCTGGATGGTTCTGTACAAAAGCTCCTCTCCGACAAGCCAGAGCCACTGGTTACCATGCTGTCTGTAGGTGTAACCGAACTTTCCGTCAGACCCCTCCCCTCCTGCTGACGTCGAAATGGCTTCCTGGTGGTTCCGTCACTCACGGTTGAATGTTGAGCTTTATTCCCAGGCCAAACAAAGATGTTCCCTCAGATGAAATCCTCATGATCTCTCTTAAGTTTATGTATTTTCTGTGTACGCAATTTTTCATCACTATCAGATAGCGTGGAAAAAAGTTGTTCCAAGCGTGTAATGTGAACCATTTCACGAAATTCTGTCTCTAACTTGAGACGCAAAGCCTCAACCTCTTTTTTGAGTGTAGCTATCTCTGGAGCAAAGAAACCATTCAGAATATCCATGTATTTGAAACTGGTTTGGATATTCAACGACTGCCATTGAGCTAACAATTCTGGATAGCGTTCGCCCTGCGTGGGCATGCACAGAATCCTCATTCCCCTTGGCACTATACCATAAAGTTGACAAGCTTCTAAATGGAATGTCTGCCACTGCAGACGTTGCAGCCTTCCTGCCTTGTAGCTCAAATCATGCAGTAAATTATCAAAATTCTTATCTGTAGCTACCGGAACCCTTTTGGTCGCCATATCAGTCTTGTTAACTGCAAATCCCAAGTTGAGCAGAGGATTTTCTTGAAGGAAAAAGTCTTTAATACCAACACGGGATTGCTCACCTCTCGTTCCTTCATCTCCATTCATGGTATTAGAAAACATGGTTGTTTTCTTACTCTCCGTAGCATGCATAGCACAATAGAACAAAAACAAACAAATATCCAGAAAAACGTTCAGTGCTGTGCCAAAGTCCCACCAAACAAGCGAATAGCAGAATCCAAAAATAAGAAAGGTGGGACACTGCTGGAGTTTCTATTTCCTTTATTAAAACCACACAAAATTACCAAGGATAAGCGCTTTCGGGTGAAAAACCCTTCATCAGATAACATAACACCTATGCCAATCTGGTCCTCTGGTATTGGGAACGGGATGTTATATTTAATAACCATGAATGGATGCAATATATCCATATATATACACGTTTTGTAGATGATATTTTTTTCCTTTGGAAGGGAGGTCCGGCATTATTGGAGGATTTTTTGGAATATTTGCACTCCACCACATCCTTTCTTAGATTTACAATGAAACACTCAGACAAACAGATAGATTTTTTGGATATTTGTATTTCACAGACCAAGAATGGTTTCTCCTCCTGTTTATACAGGAAGGAATGTTGGAAGAACAACATGCTGTGTTTTGATAGCATGCATCCTCGTTTCATGTTTCCCAATATTATCCAGGGACAGGTTGGCAGGATATCCAGGCTATGTCAGGAAGACATACAATACGAGAGGGAAGTGGATGTCCTGAAGAGCTGTTTTCTTGAAAGGGGTTATAAAGGAAAATTAGTTAATAAGGTAGTGGATATTAACCACCAAAAGAGGGAGAGTAAGTTTAAGCCATGGTTTAGGTGTAAGGTAGGTGAAGTGAAAACACCCCCTTCTACACATTTTTTGTCGGAGGAACCGAAACTATTTTTTACATACAGCAGTAGTATTGGGGATATAAGGGATATAGTCAACAGGAACTGGAATATTTTGAGGGGTGATAGTAAACTGAGAAGTATTGTAGGAGCTAGTCCTAGGTTTGGCTATAGGAGAAATAAGAATTTAAAAGACATATTATGCAAATAGAAAACAATAACCACCATGAACTCTTTTAAGGAAAGAGTAGGTAGTGTTCCATGTGGCTATTGTAAAGCATGTCCCTTTATCAATAAGGACACCTCCTTTACACACCCAGTTAGTGGCAATATTTTTTACTTCAAGGCAAAGGCCACATGTAGGACATATAACCTAGTTTATCTGGCAGAGTGTACACAATGTCCTGGGTTCTATGTGGGAAAAAACAAATGCATGTTAAAGGTTAGGGTGCTTCAACATTTGTCATCTATAAGGAATAAAGACACACACAATGCCCTTTATAGGCATATTGAGATAAACCCTACACATACCTTTAGATTTAGGGCTGTGGTTAATGTCACATTAAACAGCAGAGGAGGTGACATTAAGCTCCTTACAGAATCTTTAGAATCCAAATGGATACTGGAGTTAATGGCCCATAGGAGTCCTGGGCTAAATGAGTTTGTACCTTTAAAGCCAGCCTTACAGAAAAGGTGGGTTATTTATTGAAATTTCATTGGCTGGATGTGAGTTTAAATTGTTGTTATGTCTGCCTCTATGTTATCTGATGAAGGGTTTTTCACCCGGAAGCGCTTATCCTTGGTAATTTTGTGTGGTTTTAATAAAGGAAATAGAAACTCCAGCAGTGTCCCACCTTTCTTATTTTTGGATCATTTTAGAAACCTTATAATGTCTGCTATTCATAGTGTGCCATACCTAGAAACCTTAAAATATGTGCTTATGTTTTGGCTTTGGAACTTGCACAGCTGGCCTGACTGGACTTCATTCACGCTGTCAACAGAATTTGTTTCATGCATTTCTGACATTTTGGTCTCATTTTATATTTGCTGTTATTTCAATTGAAATTATGCTGTTTTAGTCTAATCAGCAGTTGCATCATCTTTCCCTGATCTTCTTGTGTAGCACCCACAACTTAAAAACGTATTAGTTATGTTTAAAACACCTACAAAACCTTCACTTACTCTCCTTGGAACACTTCTGGTGCTGCTAAAAAAAACAAATGGAAATCTACGGAGTCTGTGCCTCAATAACTAAATTTACAGTTTAGTTTTCAGTACATACAGTTACTTGCTGACTTTTTTCTCCCTATGAAGCATGAGTTGAAGAATGATATTATCGCATCGGAGCATAGGATTTCTACCACTTTTCTGATAGATGTTTTGAATGATAAATTGGATCAACTACAAGACAATATAGCATCTTACGAAAAAAATATTACAGTTGACTAAACTCAAGAAAGTACATAGAGATATAAAAGAGAAATAATATATTTTCTTGGCCTAGAGAACAGACTAGGTATGTGGCCAATGAGAGTGCTTGCTCCAACACTGACTGTTCCGATAATCAATCGGATACCTGATTAAACAAACCTAGCAATACGTTGCCCCCTCAGATGTACATAGTACAGCGAGAAGTATCAGCTACACACGTAGAAGACATAGCTACTGTTTGCCAGGAGCTAGCTTGTGCTAGCAACAGTTCTTCAAAAGATCTCAATGACTGTAGACCAAAGGAGACAGGAGTGGCTTTGCAAGATCGACGAAGAGGGGATGCCACCAATGATAATGACGGTGCTTTTTTAGAACACAAAAAAAACAGGTTTCATATTGACACAACCATTGCCTATCAATACCCATTCAAGGAGTCTAACCAGGCAAGGGAAGGCTCAAAGACATTGGAGTGCAGAGCGGAACTGCCAATATACCAAATGGAGGTGAGTTTAGATTCAGGTTTGATTTTTAACATTTCCTGTGTTACGTTCACTGAACAGTCTGAATTATTGAATAAAGGCCTCTCCTTTATTCCTGCAAGGAGGGCAAACCATGTTGACATGTTAAAAGACTTGAGGTTGCTGGGCAGAAACCCGTTATTAAAAGATTTGTTTGCATCTAATAATGGTAGTAATAATAATGGGTCATCTAACCATAGGAGACCCAGTACCTTTATACCGCATCTGCATCCTGCCATACAAACTTTTGTCAATGTCTGTGAAACTGATTTTAGATATGACCTTGGGTGAGAATAGGGCATTGAATGAGCTAAAATGTATGTATTCAGTGGAATTTAAACAAGCTGACAAGGAAGGGGGCATTGTTTTATTAGATAAAGAAGTATACTTGAAGCAGAAGTTTACTGGTATACAGCACATGCACAGCATCAGGTTTTATTTCTAATATGCTTCTAGCAAACTTCTTAAACCTTTGAATAAATCATAATAGCAGTATAGTATATTGCTATGATTTCTCTCTTTTTGCATTAATCCAAATATTTAGGGTTCTAACACAGTGACAGGAATGGACCCCATTCTAGAGTCAGGGTAAATATGAAGTCCATGAAATTAATATTACTTTAGTGTTTGATGTTTGCTAAGACTGCTGTTCTCAGGAAATGCACTGTATCCAGAACTGCCTCCTTTTGTAGTTCATTCAGAGTTACATATACAAT